>NC_056747.1:268951931-269141931 GCF_019279795.1 Protopterus annectens | reverse complement strand
TAATCTTCTGTGCTATATTCACCCTTTGCGATCTTTCTTTTTGTATTGTGGAATTTTCCAGTTCTGGGTGCCGTTGCCTGTATTTTTATTCAAGTATCTGTGGAGCTGCTTTTTTTTGTATTGATTAGTTTGGCTTTCTCAGTTGCATAAATATTGCACCATATCAGATCTCATTTTTTTCTCATGTACATGTTTCTTTTTCAAACTTTTCAAAAATCTGTAGCTTTTGTCCTTTATTTTTCTCACTTCTTTTGTCATTTCTTTTTCTGAGTGGCTCAGAGTTTGTCTGTATAATGTTTTTCATGGATCTGTTGTATTAATGAACACAATTTTGCATTTGAAGCCTTTTATGTTTTTTCCCGTGCAAATATCTTTCTTTCCTGTAATTTCTCTCTTAATCTTTTTAATATCTTCTATCTGGAAATTCTGGGCTTCTTGTATAATAGTAACAATACATAATTTCATTCTTATCCTCAATAGTCCATTCTGTCATTTTATGGCTTCTTATGGCCTGTCAGTTTTTGTGTTTTATGTGGATTACCACTTCCTTCTACAATGGGTGGGGGCATCCTCCCCTGAACCTGGCCTAATCCCATTGTAGGAATGTTTCCATGTCTTGAGGATTCTACACTATCACATTTTCCAGTCCTGGCAACAGTGCACCAGGATTGGGCACTTTTTTATCCTGGGACTTGTGCACCCAACTGTCTTTTTTATTCTTTAGCCTATCTGTGTCCATGATATATGCTATATAAAATACAGTCTATTTGTCATATTGTTGAGGTTTTGTGAAAACAGGGTCTATCACCTGAAGGTATTCACCAAGACGTGAGGATGAATTCAGTTCCAGCAGTAGTACACTCATCATCTTGCTGAATTTTTCATATCTCAATTTGGACCCATAATTGCTACTCTTTTTAATTTCTCCAAATCTTTTGGGTTTCTAATACCAAGATGGGAATGGACCCCATTACTAAATCAAAGTGTAGTTAAACTTCATGAAATTAGTATCATTTCAATCTTTGATGTTAACCAGAAGTGCTTTTCACAATTTATGCAATGTGCCGAGTACTGACTCCTTCTGCAATTCATACATACATGCATCTGTAACATATGTAAGTACAATTGTAAATTATTTTTTATAATACCTGTTGCTTCTACTACTATTGGAAATGTCTGGGTATCCTTCTTCCACATTGACCTTGTTTTTGCCTGTAAATCCTGGTATTTTATGACTTTGTGTCTGCCTGTATGTAAGACACTGTAGTCACCGGGTGTAACAATTTCAATGATCGATGCTACTTTTGTCTTCTTTTCATGGACTACTATATCTGGTTTTCTCACATCTATTTTTTGAACTGTTGGTAATGGGTGATCCCATGTGATATAAACTTCATCAATTTCTTTAATGCTTTATGGTTGGTGTATCCAATATTTTTCAGCTATTTCAATATTATAAGGTTGCATGATCCCCGATACAACAGTCTTGCCACATTATCATGCCTTTCAGTATACAGTCCTTCTGCCATTAGTACATCATAACCAGCAAGAAGATGTGCGACTGTTTCCAGTTCTGTTCTACAAAACTTATATTTGTGTGTTTCTCCCACATGTTCAGTGGACTTCGTAAACCGACATGTACATAGTCCACTATCTTGGGCCGCCAATATTAACCTTTCACCTTTTGGTTTAAATTCACCTCTCCTTAACCATCCCTGCATTTGATCCTGATCAACATGAGGTTGTCTCAAGAGTTTCTGTACTTGCAACTACGTTTATACATTTTCCACACTGCTTGCCTTCTCAGCTGATCCTTCTCTTTATATTTTTTTTTTTTTTTTTTTTTTTTTAGCACATTCAGTTGTTGTTTGATTTTTATCTACTTCTGGTTTGATTTCCATTCCTACTTGACACAGATATCCTTCTGCTAAACTAAGCAGGGAAGTCATCTTAGGCTTATTCTCCTCATGTTTTAAAACGTTCACTATGTCTGGGTCTTGTGAAGTCAGCAGATATGTATGCAGGCCTATGATTGCAGATATCTTCATGTAATCAATTTCAAGGAGCCCCACACCTCCTTCAGAATGGGTAATATATAGGCTTGGTATACATTGATTTTTACAAATCATTTATAAGTATAATGCATCCTTATTGTTTTTGTTTTTTTGTCTAACCGATCCAACACCTTTTTGGGTCAGTCAGTCACTCCAAAACTGCAAGTTAGGACAGGAAGAACAAATTGGTTTATAGCTTGGACTTTATTCCTAGATGTCAGTGCTGTTTTCAGTATTACTATTCCTATTACTATTCTAAACTATTCCTTACTAAGTCTTATTCACATTTGTTCATGTTTTATTGTTGATTCTTCATCAATTCCCAAATATTTATGCACTCCCTCTTGCTCAAGCTCTTTTATACCCCATTTCTTTCCCAGGCTGATGTTTTCTTGCTGATGCAGTTTTCCTGCTTTAAAGGTTGCTTTTTCACATTTATCAAGACCAAATGACATTCTTATATCAGATGAAAAAGTTTTGACCAATTGCATTTGTACTTCCAGTTCCTCATCTGATGAACTATGCAGTTTTAAATCACACACAAAAAGAAGATGATAAATACTTTGTTGTTTTCTGGGAGCTGTGTTGTAACCATAACCTAATCTATTAAGTTGACAGCTTAATGGGTTAAGGGCAAGACAAAAGAGCAGTGGTGAGAAAGAGTCACCCTGAAATATTCCTCGTTGAATTTTTATCCCTTTATCATTGCTCAACTGCAAAGTGGTTTGCTACTGTTTCATGGTTGCTGTAATGTAATCAATCAGTGTAGGGTGTATCTTATACATTTTTAAGCACTCCTTTATCCTTGAATGTGGGATACTGTCAAATGCTTTTTTATAGTCTATCAATGCCATAATTAGATTCTTCCCCTTTTTACAATTCTCCATTATGACTTTATTTATCAACACATGATCCTTTGTTCCATATGACCTTTTTGTTTACCCTTTTGTTCTATTGCCATGATTGAGTTTTCTTCTAATTTATTTGTTTATTTATTTATTTGCCATTTGTTAACCGGGTTAGACCAACTGAGCCATATGGCTCGTTTTCAGTGGAGTCCTGAGGAGAAAAACTTCAGGATACAGAATTAACATGAGATTACATACTAGAAAATGTATAACCAAAGAATATAAAAATTGGCAATGCTATGTAGAAAAAAAATAGATAAAGATAAATAGCAAAGCAACATAAGATATACATCCAGTGAAGAAAAATGTGTCTGAAAGCATAAGTACAAATCTGTGGGAAAGTAATGAAAATAAAGGTTACAATACATACAAATAAAATGTTCAACTCATAAAAATAAAATATGCAATATGAAGAAGCAGAACAGTATGAGCAATGACTATAAACTCTGTCATCCTCAATTCCAGTGCATAGTTTATATGTTGACGGAAGACAAGTTATTGGTCTGTAGTTTTAGGATAGCTTGCAGGTTCACTCTTAAGTAGGAGTATTGTTTTTCCTGTTGTTAAACAGATTGACATCTGTTCGGGGTGCACATATAAACAGTTCTTACTCATGGCTAAATCTTCTAGTGAAGATGTTAACACTTTTAGCCAGAAGCTAGGTACTGCATCTAAGCCTGGAGTCTTACATTTAGGAGCTTTTCTTCACTTTGTTTCAATTTCTCTGTCAGTTACTTCATCCCATTTCACATCCTGTACATTTGAACTTCTTATTTTTTCTTTTACTTTTTCTATCCATTCAGCAGCTTTGTTATGTTCCACAGGATATTCACAGATATTTCTCCAAAATGTATCTATTTCTTATTGTTTTGGTGGTGTTTCAGTTCATTTTGCCTTGTTTTCCATTTCTCTATAAAACTTTTTATTTTTGTCATCAATAAATTGCTTATTTTGTATTTTTCCTTTATAGTTATCTGCATATCTGATGCCTTTGCTGATATTTTTAGGTTTTTATTTGCAATAGTACACAATAGATCCTGATCTTCTCTGATACTGCACATTGCTTTTATCACGTCTTACCAAAATGTCTTCATATGGCAACTGATCAGATACTTCCTGCTCCACTGTTCTTTCCTTAATTTGGGGATTCATTGCTCTGTCCTGCTGTGTTATCAGAGTTAGATTTTCTACACTAAAGCCTTCTCTTCACAGATAATCCATAACCTCAGTTTCTGTTTCTTTAACTTCTTCATTACTAATCCTGTTTTCTACTTTTCCTCTTTGTTTTCTTATTTCTTTTGTTGTTGTATTCTAAAATTTTCCATATCTGTATGACTTTGCCTATATTCCTCTTCAAATATCATTGTTGCTGTTCTTATATTGATTAGTTTTGCTTTCTCTTTTGCATAAATATTGCACTATATTAAATCTCCTTTTCTTTTCCATGTCCATATTTCTTCTTTAGATGTCTCCTGCTCCTCCTGTGTCTCCTTACTTGGGGGACTCGTTCCTTCATGCTGTGATATAACCTGTGTTAGACTTTCTACCCTAAAGCCTTCACTTTGCAGGTAGTCTATAACTTCAGCTTCTGTTTTTTTTTAACTTCTACTTAACTAATCTTCTATTCTCCATTCCCTCTTTGTGGTCTTATTTTTGTATTTTTAAATTTTCCATATGGATGACTTTGGCTGGATTTCTCTTTGAATATCTTTGAACCTGCTTTCTTGCACTGATTAATTTGGCTTTCTCCTTTGCATAAATGTTGCAACATGTCAAATCCTTCTTTCTTTCCCACATCCATATTTCTGCTTTATACCTTTCAAAAGTCTTCAGATTTTGTTCATTATATTTTCACACTTCCTCAGTCGCTTCTTTTTCCAAACGGCAATGTTTTTCATAAATCTTTTGTAGTGATGAACACAAATTTGCATTTGAAGCTTTTTACTTTTTTCTTGTGCAAGTACTTTTCTTTCCCCGTTTTCACTCTTAATCTTTTCATATATCTTCTGTCCAGAACTCCATTGTAGGAATGTTTCTGTGTCTTGAGGATTGTACATTGTCATTTTTTTCCAGTCCTGACATCAGTGCACCTGTAAGGATGAGGTAATTTTTTTTATCCTGGGACTTAAGCACAAAGCTATCTTTTTATTTTTAACCTACTTCTGTCTGTGATATATGTTGTATAAAATATATTTTATATATCAGTGTTGTCTAGGTGAGATTTTGTGGAAAACAGGGTCCACCTCATGAAGGTACTCAGCAAAACACGAGGATGAATTTAATTGCAGAAATGCTTCTCTCCTTTGCTTTCTAATTTATCATCTCTACATTCAGACCCCATTGCTACCTGTATTATTTAAGAAATGATACTAAAAAGTCATTTGTATTAATTTGAACCTTATGTCCTTTTAACACTCTTTGATAAATAATATTATTGCCTTGTGTACCTTTAGATTAACTGCAAATGTTTAGTCGCACCTATTTCAGCAACCTTTTTATAATTTGCATAAGTCTGGGATACATAATAAACTCATTGCATTTGAAACATCCATTTGGCACCAAATAATGGCATTCTTACTTAATTAGACACATAATCTATGTCCTTTCCCCAAATGTGGAACACATCACTATGCAGCACTTAGTCAGTATATGTAGTTTCATGCAAAATAACTAGGATATTCAACTAGGATTGCTTGTTTGTGTGTTTCAATAAAGGATATTCCATTTTTAACTGTGGACTACCTACTATTTTGTATTTGATTGTTATGGAGCACATATTTTATAGTTATATTTTACGGTTCAATTTGTATTAAGTGAACTAAGTGCATAAGATAATTTAGGAAGTGAACATCACACCCTCCACACTGAAAAGTTTCTTCTTGGTTTGATCTTTCCATTCACTTGTAATAGCAGTACTCAGAATTACTGCTTACTTTTAAAATCTTTAGTCTTTTTCTCAGAAGTGATTTTTCTTGAAAGCCATTCATTTACATTTACCCCAAGAGAGATTTTTATATCAGTTATTGCATAGTATACTTGAGACAAATTGGTTGATTGTTTTCCATTTTCTCATAGGTTCATAGTTAACTACTAAGCTAGCTGCCTTGTGGGCCATTTTAAAGTTAAGCCTAGCCAGTTTCTCTTTTAGTGCTCAAAATAATCTATCCCATTTGGTTCTAGAATGGCTTTACCCATCTCATGTTGACAGTTATACAGTACCCCTAATGATAATAATGGGTATCATACCATAGATAATTTGAGGGATTCCATGCACAGGGTAAAGCATTTAGGAGCTGCATCTGTGCATAGTACAGGGGGCAGTCCTGCAGTAAATTTTCTTGTCATTCAGTATCCCAATGTGTAAAGCAGTTTTTGTCTGGTGCAGCATGGGACAGTGTCACACTCTCATTTTTTTTAAATTTTTATTAAATTATCACTTATGACATAGGCATTCATATATTTATATACATGAAAATAAACCATATTGACATTTTCTCAGTTACAAATATTATACATTGCATATAATTTTCTTTACAGTTGTCAATTGAACATTACATAGCTCACTGAATTCTTGCCTTTTCTTAAACCTCATTCCTCCTTCAAAGTATTACTGTCCCAGTCCACTTCAATAAACACATCACACCAAATTACATTTGACGACCTTTATTAAACTTCCATAACATAGCTTTGTACACCAAATTCATTAATAACAACTAACCATAATATAGTTGATTCTAAACACAGCATAACATCCTTGTAATGTTAATAAGGGCAGCGTACCTACTCACCCTGCCCCAGTAAGCAACATCCATACCTCTGCTCACTTACTTTACTTATGAAGCACCATCCTTGTAATGTTAATCATGGCAGCATACCTACTCACCCTGCCCAATAAGCAGGGTCCATACCTCTGTTCACTTACTTTACTTATGAAACAGCATCCCATCTCACTTCATACACCATTCATTGAATTACCATCCACCAAATAAGCAGCGTCCTTACCTCAGCTTGCTTATTTGTTCGGCAAGCTTCCTCCAACTGATCACTTTCCTTTCCCCAGATCCTTGAAATGAACATCAGGACACT
This sequence comes from Protopterus annectens, assembly GCF_019279795.1. Taxonomy (NCBI): domain Eukaryota; kingdom Metazoa; phylum Chordata; order Ceratodontiformes; family Protopteridae; genus Protopterus; species Protopterus annectens. Next base: position 269,134,883 of record NC_056747.1, on the reverse strand, counting down.
AGATGGGGAACAGAAGAGGGCAAGCCTATCCCTCTTCTCAGCCAACCAGCCTGACCATGCTGTTACCCCTCCCTTCTACCAAAATTGTTCAACCAACTACCTCCCATAAAGGGAAGGGTTAAGCCAAACATCATTTGGTGTACCCCTCATCTGTAAAGTATATTAGAACCCCATCATCAACCCCACGCCTTGACATACCAACCCTGAAACAAGTCATAAAGAAACTAAATAAATTAGGATTACCCATGACCCCACTGTACCACCAGAACATCCACTCCCCGAAAATACATTCCCTTTTAGTCCGCTTCCTTCAAGCAACTAACCATGGCTATAGCCATAACAAGTGCCACAGAAACTATAACCCCTTGAACACAAATCTGTACCCAGTCAAAGAAAAACCCTTAGCAAGTCTCGTACCCAGGACCCTGTCAACTACAGCATATCACATTAGCCCACCAAACTACACAGCTCTGGATGCACATTAACCCTATTACTGCAGGGAATAGTCAACTCCAGACTTTAATGACCTAACACTAAGTGCCAGAAAACCAGTACCCCTTGACATAGTTCCTGAAAACTCGCCTATACCCAGTAATGAAGTCGGAGCAGATTTCAATGGGCATGTTGGTGAAGGAACAGAGGAATGAGAAAGTGATGGGTAGGTATGGTGTTAATGAAAGGAATGCAGAAGGTCAGATGGTAGTGTATTTTGCAAAAGGATGGACATGGCTGTGGTGAATATGTATTTTAACAAGAGGGAGGAGCATAGGGTAACATACAAGAGTGGAGGAGATGCACACAGGTGAATTATATCCCATGCAGGAGGGCCAGTTTGAAAGAGACTGGAGACTGTAAAGTAGTGACAGGAGAAAATGTAGTTAGGCAGCATAGAATTGCGGTCTGTAAAATGACATTGGTGATCAAGAAGAGGAGGAGGAGGAGTGTGAGGGCAGCACCAAGGATCAAATGGTGGAAATTGAAAAAGGGTGATTGTGAGGTGGAGTTCAGGGAAGAGTTAAGACAGGCACTGGGTGGCAGTGAAGTGTTACCGAATAGCTGGGTAACTACAGCAGAACTAGTAAGGGAGACAGCTAGAAAGGTGCTTGGTGTGACATCTGGACAGAGGATGGAGGACAAGGAGACCTGGTGGTGGAATAAGGAAGTACAGGAGAGTATACGGAGAAAGAGGTTGACGAAGAAGTAGTGGGATTATCAAAGAGATGAAGAAAGTAGACAAAAGTATAAGGCGATGAGGTGCATGGTAAAGAGAGATTTGGCAAAGGCTAATGGTAAGGCGTATAGAGAGTTGTATTAAAGGTTGGACACTAAGGAGGGAGAAAAGGACCTGTACCGATTGTCTAGACAGAGGGACTGAGCTAGGAAGGATATGCAGCAGGTAAGGGTGATAAAGGATAATGAGGGAAACGCACTCACTAGCGAGGAGAATGTGCTGAACAGATGGAAGGAATACTTTGAGGGGCTGATGAATGAAGAGAATGAGATAGAGAGAGAGAGAGAGAAGGCTGGATGATGTGGGGATAGTGAATCAGGAAGTGCAATGGATTAGCAAGGCGGAAGTAAGGATAGCTATGAAGAGGATGAAGAATGGAAAGGCTGTTGGTCCAGATGACATACCTGTGGAAGCTTGGAGGTGTTTAGGAGAAATGGCAGTGGGATTTTTAAAGAGATTGTTTAATGAAATCTTGGAAAGTGAGAGGATGCCTGAGGAGTGGAGAAAAAGTGTTTTGGTACCGATACCCTTCAAACCATATTAAAAGCCAAATCTCAAAAATGGAAACCTAGCCACACTGCTCTGCAAATCGACTACTAGTATCACTACCTAAATCTAATAATAAAGCTGGTGATTCATTACTTGCAAACTCAATAGGGAAAATCTGGAATCAACTCCCTCAAGGAATAACTAATCTAACCTCTACCTCTCTTTTCAAAAAACATATTAAAGAACATCTCAAAACAAAATGGATATGTCCATGTGCTAATCCTGACTAAAATAATGTTCCACACTCTCCCAGCTCTTCCACCCTACCCCTCCTGACTTAGCGCCTCTATAAACTATCAGGAGTTTTGAGAGTTATTATCTAAGAATTGGGCTTTTTACCAGTTAAATTTGTTCTGTCTGTATCCTGTATTACTGTTATATCTTTTATATAGTCTAATATAGTTGTATATAGTATAAGTTTACTTCCTATTATGAGTATTTGTTTTGTATTTGAAATTTTTTTTTTCTTTTTTCTAGCTTATATTTTGACTAATATTATGCCTAACATGATAAATTGTTGTGTATTTACCTGTAATGGAGCTTTTCTCCCCGGGCCTCTACTGAAAACGGATATTATGTCCAGTTGGACTAGCCCGGTCAACAAATGTAAAATAAATAAATAAAATAAATAAAATTATATCAGTTATTGCATAGTATACTTGAGACAAATTGGTTGATTGTTTTCCATTTTCTCATAGGTTCATAGTTAACTACTAAGCTAGCTGCCTTGTAGGCCATTTTAAAGTTAAGCCTAGCCAGTTTCTCTTTTAGTGCTCAAAATAATCCATCCCATTTGGTTCTAGAATGGCTTTACCCATCTCATGTTGACAGTTATACAGTACCCCTAATGATAATAATGGGTATCATACCATAGATAATTTGAGGGATTCCATGCACAGGGTAAAGCATTTAGGAGCTGCATCTGTGCATAGTACAGGGGGCAGTCCTGCAGTAAATTTTCTTGTCATTCAGTATCCCAATGTGTAAAGCAGTTTTTGTCTGGTGCAGCATGGGACAGTGTCACACTCTCATTTTTTTTAAATTTTTATTAAATTATCACTTATGACATAGGCATTCATATATTTATATACATGAAAATAAACCATATTGACATTTTCTCAGTTACAAATATTATACATTGCATATAATTTTCTTTACAGTTGTCAATTGAACATTACATAGCTCACTGAATTCTTGCCTTTTCTTAAACCTCATTCCTCCTTCAAAGTATTACTGTCCCAGTCCGCTTCAATAAACACATCACACCAAATTACATTTGACGACCTTTATTAAACTTCCATAACATAGCTTTGTACACCAAATTCATTAATTACAACTAACCATAATATAGTTGATTCTAAACACAGCATAACATCCTTGTAATGTTAATAAGGGCAGCGTACCTACTCACCCTGCCCCAGTAAGCAACATCCATACCTCTGCTCACTTACTTTACTTATGAAGCACCATGCTTGTAATGTTAATCATGGCAGCATACCTACTCACCCTGCCCAATAAGCAGGGTCCATACCTCTGCTCACTTACTTTACTTATGAAACAGCATCCCATCTCACTTCATACACCATTCATTGAATTACCATCCACCAAATAAGCAGCGTCCTTACCTCAGCTTGCTTATTTGTTCGGCAAGCTTCCTCCAACTGATCACTTTCCTTTCCCCAGATCCTTGAAATGAACATCCAGACACTAGATGGGGAACAGAAGAGGGCAAGCCTATCCCTCTTCTCGGCCAACCAGCCTGACCATGCTGTTACCCCTCCCTTCTACCAAAATTGTTCAACCAACTACCTCCCATAAAGGGAAGGGTTAAGCCAAACATCATTTGGTGTACCCCTCATCTGTAAAGTATATTAGAACCCCATCATCAACCCCACGCCTTGACATACCAACCCTGAAACAAGTCATAAAGAAACTAAATAAATTAGGATTACCCATGACCCCACTGTACCACCAGAACATCCACTCCCTGAAAATACATTCCCTTTTAGTCCGCTTCCTTCAAGCCACTAACCATGGCTATAGCCATAACAAGTGCCACAGAAACTATAACCCCTTGAACACAAATCTGTACCCAGTCAAAGAAAAACCCTTAGCAAGTCTCGTACCCAGGACCCTGTCAACTACAGTATATCACATTAGCCCACCAAACTACACAGCTCTGGATGCACATTAACCCTATTACTGCAGGGAATAGTCAACTCCAGACTTTAATGACCTAACACTAAGTGCCAGAAAACCAGTACCCCTTGACATAGTTCCTGAAAACTCGCCTATACCCAGTAATGAAGTCGGAGCAGATTTCAATGGGCATGTTGGTGAAGGGAACAGAGGGAATGAGAAAGTGATGGGTAGGTATGGTGTTAATGAAAGGAATGCAGAAGGTCAGATGGTAGTGTATTTTGCAAAAAGGATGGACATGGCTGTGGTGAATATGTATTTTAACAAGAGGGAGGAGCATAGGGTAACATACAAGAGTGGAGGGAGATGCACACAGGTGAATTATATCCCATGCAGGAGGGCCAGTTTGAAAGAGACTGGAGACTGTAAAGTAGTGACAGGAGAAAATGTAGTTAGGCAGCATAGAATTGCGGTCTGTAAAATGACATTGGTGATCAAGAAGAGGAGGAGGAGGAGTGTGAGGGCAGCACCAAGGATCAAATGGTGGAAATTGAAAAAGGGTGATTGTGAGGTGGAGTTCAGGGAAGAGTTAAGACAGGCACTGGGTGGCAGTGAAGTGTTACCGAATAGCTGGGTAACTACAGCAGAACTAGTAAGGGAGACAGCTAGAAAGGTGCTTGGTGTGACATCTGGACAGAGGATGGAGGACAAGGAGACCTGGTGGTGGAATAAGGAAGTACAGGAGAGTATACAGAGAAAGAGGTTGGCGAAGAAGTAGTGGGATTATCAAAGAGATGAAGAAAGTAGACAGAAGTATAAGGCGATGAGGTGCATGGTAAAGAGAGATTTGGCAAAGGCTAATGGTAAGGTGTATAGAGAGTTGTATTAAAGGTTGGACACTAAGGAGGGAGAAAAGGACCTGTACCGATTGTCTAGACAGAGGGACTGAGCTAGGAAGGATATGCAGCAGGTAAGGGTGATAAAGCATAATGAGGGAAACGTACTCACTAGCGAGGAGAATGTGCTGAACAGATGGAAGGAATACTTTGAGGGGCTGATGAATGAAGAGAATGAGATAGAGAGAGAGAGAGAAGGCTGGATGATGTGGGGATAGTGAATCAGGAAGTGCAATGGATTAGCAAGGCGGAAGTAAGGATAGCTATGAAGAGGATGAAGAATGGAAAGGCTGTTGGTCCAGATGACATACCTGTGGAAGCTTGGAGGTGTTTAGGAGAAATGGCAGTGGGATTTTTAACCAGATTGTTTAATGAAATCTTGGAAAGTGAGAGGATGCCTGAGGAGTGGAGAAAAAGTGTTTTGGTACCGATAAGAATAAGGGTGATGTGCACAGCTGTAGTAACTACAGAGGGATAAAACTGATCAGTCACAGCATGAAATTATGGGAAAGAGTAGTGGAAGCTAGGTTAAGAAGGGAAGTGATGATTAGTGATCAGCAGTATGGTTTCATGCCAGGAAAGAGCACTACAGATGCGATGTTTGCTCTGAGAGTGTTGCTGGAGAAGTACAGAGAAGGTCAGAAGGAGTTGCATTGTGTCTTTGTGGACTTAGAGAAAGCATATGACAGGGTGCCTAGAGAGGAATTGTGGTATTGTATGAGGAAGTCGGGAGTGGCAGAGCAGTATGTAAGAGTGGTACAGGATATGTACAAGGGTAGTGTGACAGCGGTGAGATCTGCAGTGGGAGTGACAGATGCATTTAAGGTGGAGGTGGGATTACATCAAGGATCAGCTCTGAGCCCTTTCTTATTTGCACTGGTGATGGACAGGTTGACAGACGAGATCAGACAGGAGTCCCCGTGGACTTTGATGTTTGCAGATGACATTATGATATGTAGTGAGAGTAGGGAACAGGTTAAGGAGACCCTGGAGAGATGGAGATATGCTCTAGAGAGGAGAGGAATGAAGGTCAGCCGGACTAAGATGGAATATATGTGTGTGAATGAAAGGGAGGATAGAGGAATGGTGAGGATGAAGGGAGTAGAGTTGGCAAAGGTGGATGAGTTTAAATACTTGGGATCAACAGTTCAGAGTAATGGTGAGTGTGGAAGAGAGGTGAAGAAGAGAGTACAGGCAGGGTGGAGTGGGTGGAGAAGAGTGTCAGGAGTGATTTGTGACAGACTAGTACCAGTAAGAGTGAAAGGGAAGGTCTACAAGAGGGTAGTGAGACCAGCTATGTTATATGGGTTGGAGACAGTGGCACTGACAAAAAGGCAGGAGTCAGAGCTGGATGTGGCAGAGTTAAAGATGTTAAGATTTGCACTGGGTGTGACGAGAGTAAACAGGATTAGGAATAAGTATATTAGAGGGTCAGCCCAGGTTGGACAGTTTGGAGACAAAGCCAGAGAGGCGAGATTGCATTGGTTTGGATATGTGCTGATGAGGGATGCTGGGTATATTGGGAAAAGGATGCTGAGGATGAAGCTGCCAGGTAAGAGGAAAAGAGGAAGGCTTAAGATAAGGTTTATGGATGTGGTTAGAGAGGACATGCGGGTGGTTGGTGTGACAGAGCAAGATGCAGAGGATAGGAAGAAATGGAAGCAGGTGATCCACTGTGGCAATCCCTAACCGGGATAACCTAGCCGAAATAAGAAGAAGAAGAAGATAACAGCTCAAAAAATTATTTTCTTAGTTACACCAATTTGCACTCCAAGTATTTCTGCAAGAAAGTTTAGTGTCACTTTCTTACTTAACCAATTCTCTGGCATCCTGCAAGAATCTAGGGCTCAAGAGAAGTATAATTTTCTGGGGCTTTTCTTAGATAAACATTAGTATTTATAGTTCTTAGATTTTCCTAGAAGCTCTACTGATGTCATTGTTTCAATAGAAAGCCTTTTATGTCCAGCCTAATTTTAGGAAACAAGTGCTTGGCACTCGTTTACCACTTTGTGTTATTATCTTCTGTTACTCACCCACCACTGTCATTTAATTGAAGAAAATGGGAAGATTCTGTGTGGTAAAGTGTTCTTGTTTATGCTGTTGCATTAGTATGGCACAGTGACATGTTATGCAATACAGAGAAAGAAATAGTGATTTATATAAGTTGTGTTGTACTGTACTCTATTGTATATAATCTTTGCTAAAACCTCATTGCAGATTGTATTCTAAAACCCCATACCACACAACATAAATGAGGCACTAAGGTTTATTCTTTTGGTAGAAGTGACTAGGAAACAGAAATGTGCTTTATGCAGAAAATGGTACCGTCAAATGTCAGAAGTAGGCTAGAGCACCATATATGCTATTTGGGAAACAAAGGTGTGCTTCTCGAGTCAGCATAGCATATGCTGGAGCAAAAAAATGTATGTCCTGTGCCATAGGCAGTTCTGTATAACCAAATCTGCATCGCACTTTTCACTCTGAGCTAGAGAATGGGAAACCCTGTCAAGAGGAAGGAAACTGGGACTGGGGGGAGCAGAGGATGATGTCTCTCAATTTGTACTGCCTGTTCTGTTTTATTTTTTTTCTGAGCCCTGGTGGATTCAATAACTCTACATCACAGCAATACAACTGATGGCATTATGCATTTTTTCAGGTGTTGGTAGTTAATGATATCTTCTGGCTAAGTGCTGATATGTATGTTGATTGTCAGACCTGCAGGGCTGCACATTTAACATGCCAGAGCAAAACATATCATTCATTGATGCAGAAGAGAAGAAAGCTCTATGGAAACAAACAAACAGAAGAAGCATTGCTGTGTTTTGTCACTCATGCCACCGCAAAGCTAGTTGTTGCTGATTCACATTAGGCTTTAGGATATTTTGTTTTCTTAAGGGTTGTGAATAATATTACACAAGCTAAGTACACCTTGAAGATGGAAAGGAGGAGTATGTATTATCTTCTAACAGTGCTTAATTATTTTGCATCTGTTGGGCAAAAGTAAGATCTTGAACTTTGTATTAAATTTTCATACATCCTTTTGATATTCCATTAATGTTACAAGCTGTGTCAGGTATTTATTGCCCTATGGCAGTCGTTCTAATCACTAACCCTTTACTATTCACACCGTTGAAAACAATGTAGTGAATACAAGACATCAGCACCATTACTTAAACTGACCAGAGTTAGAATATTTGTTATTGTAATCCGGTGTCCTGGTATGGATATACAGTCACACTTACTTTACCTTAGATGACTGTACTATTTTGTGGTGGCTATTTTCCATTTGCACAGTGCATGGATTTCAACAGCAATCATGTTAAAGTTAACCTAGTCTGAGCATGGGCACTGCTGTTTGCATGCTGGTGATGTTTTCAGACATCCTTCACTACATGCAAATAATCATTCTGCTGCTGTTTGGCACTTATATTACTTTAGCTGTAGCTTTGGCTATATATTGCTGCAAATAATAGTCTGATATTATGTCAGCTTGCTTTTGCATAGTTTTAATTTTGGCACTGAATCCATTTGAAAGAGGATATGACTCAAAAAGGTCTTCCAGATAGCTTAAATAAATAAACAGTATAGTTCCATATAAGATTTATTGACTCAAAGGTATGTTGGACTTTTCATTAAACTTTTGTTTTAGATGTACAGGAAGGCAGTGTAGCTTGCTGTAGGTCACAAATGGAATCAGTGGTGGTGATGAGATCTGAACCTACAGTGTTTGGTTTGCTGTTCTTTGGTTCATGCACCAACAAGCTCTGCTTTTCATCACATTGTTTTGGCAGCTAGCCTTTTCTTTTTCTTTTCGCAGGGTGTGTAGGAAGTGAGTTGTAACTGCTGCTAAGAAAAGGAAAAGGATATTTTATCTGCTACTTGTGGTGTGCTGTTGGGGGTGGAGATGGGTAAACTACTTTCAGGGTCAGGGTTCATGTCAGTGCTTGTTCTGTGACTTTATTCAGACTTGTCACAACCACGTCATTCACCTGGCAGCAGCAATTCCTGAAACTTTATAGGAAAATTCTAACAGAAAAGTTTATAGGCAGAAGAAATAATAGAAGACAGACAGGCAGCTAATCCTTAGGTATTAATATTTTGTGAAACTCGTGTCTAAAGATTGTGCTTACTGTACTGCTTTAGATTTTTTTTTATCTGAAAATATTGTTTCTTAGCAGCAAGGTTTTGACAGTTTGTTTATTAGCAGAATTTCAAGAATAACTTGTTAATGATATCCAGAAGTCTTTTGCTGTCGCCATTTATGGAAAAGAAATAATCTACTAGCAAAACGATTGTTTAAACCACATACTATACATTCCTTCTCTGGCTTTGGCTGTTGTAAAACGAACAAGGAGAAACACTGTGAAGCCTTCAGCTGCTCCAGCCTCCCTGTACTTCGTAAACAAACACACACATGTACACAGTGGTGTAGTCATTCACGCTCATAAATGCATTTCAGAAGCATGAGAGATGCCCTGATCGTAGGCAGATTGAGGAGTAGCTCAGTTGCCTAAAGATATAAACAAATGACTCCTGCAGATAATATGCTGTTACAACTTGAAACAGTCCAAGCTTCCTGTTGGCACCCACCCCCCACCCTGAACACGAGACACAAGATGACTGGGCTGTTTAACTCTGCATTTACAGAAGTACTGCCTTTGTATTTTTGATCAGCATTCTTAACAAGGTCCCTTTACCCCTAGAAAAGGGGAAGAAAACAAAGCAGGATTAATTTCCACATTGTTTGATACAGTTGCTGGAGGTAATTGTTTTTCAACTCGGGATGCTGAAGCCAGCAGGAAGTTCACCACTGGCATCTCCTAAAGAATCTCCTCGGAATTCTCCCCGTAACTCTCCACTTCTCTTTCGGAAACTGCTAATGAACAGGAGTATTCGTGTACAGAGAAGGTTCACCCTAGCACATACTCCATGGTAAGACAACATAGCAACTTCTTTACTACTTATTCTTTCATTTTCTGCACTTAAAGGGCGGACAGTTTAGTTTTCTTGGGGGGGGGGGGGTCTTGTACAGTGTACCAGTACTGCTTGTTGACTGTCTTACATGCCCTTTAAAGACTTATAGGGTGAATTAAAAGTCATTCTCCCTTCTTTGAAGCCCCTACATGATACTTAATACTTCTTTGTACTTGTTAGTTATTAATGTCACACACAGGATCCAACTGAATACCTGAAGATGGAACACATGGAAAAGCTCTCATGTTGACAGTGTAGTCATGGCTTAGTTCCAGTACAGTGCGCAGGGAGTTTGTGTTTCTGTGTCGGGGGGGGGGTGGTAGGGAGAGCTGAAGGCATTTCATGTGCTGTATTTCTATTTTCATTTTAACTGTATTTCTATTTTATATTAAAATCTTTCATTTAGAGGCAGAACTTGCATGGTAAACCTAACTTCTAATATAATATGGAGATTTTTTTTTTTTTGGGGGGGGGGGCACTTACTTTCAGTTTCACAGCTGGACATCACTGAATATGCATCCATGCATCATATGTCATCTTTGCAGGTATTTGTGCTACAGTCTTTATTCAGATAGAGAACTACAGTTTTAGGCATGATATCCCCTGTAAGATACTTTGCCAAGGCAGCTGTTGTGTGTGTGTGTGTGTGTGTGTGTGTGTGTGTGTGTGTGTGTGTGTGTGTGTGTGTGTGTGTGTGTGTGTGTGTATGTGTGTGTGTGTGTTGCACTAATTAGGGAATAGATGCTGTAAGTAATAAGTATGAGTTGAATGGGCTGTTAGCTGCACAGTTATAACCACATGTCCATGTGTATTTGTACATTTGTCTTGGAAAGGCAAGCACAGATAAAACAGATTTTGCAACATTTAACTTGGGACTTGTGGTAGTTTTGTTAATTAAGGTCAGACAGACTTGTTAAAATACATTTGTATTATTGTTGCAGTTGTGTTGATAGTGTTTCTTATGGCCAAATGTTTTTTATCAGACCACATTCTGTGCTCTTGCACTGTGCATGATTAGAGAGGCACATAATTCTGACAGTCCCTGTATTCCTGCAGTTTTCTGGATTGAAACATTATGTTGCTAAGTGTGGTCGATAAAGGTGAAGAGAGTGTGAGAGAGTTGAAGCTGAACTGTAAAATAATGACATTCTGTAGCACAGGTTCATTGTTTGTCCACCATATATTTAGTTATTGAACTATACACTGCTACGTAAACTCAAACTAAACTGAAATTAGAAACAAAAAAATGTTAACTGTATCTGCTAGGTGTTTATTAGGGGCACTAGTGTTGGAAAAGTCTCCATATATGTGTTATAAGTGGCCCTACAATGTGTAACAGCAGCACATACTATGCAGTGGGATAAGTCTCATGTGATGTTCTTATTAGCTGTGTATCATGCCTTTTAGAATCTGGGTTTGTAGGTCATTCCTCTGTAGGGACATTTGTCTGGGGTCACATGGCTGAAATGGTTAGTCATCATCTGCAGTGACAATGTCAGTGACATATTCACTGTGAGCACAGAGAAGCATGCAGCATGGTGCGCACAGATGCAGTAACGAAGAGTATGAATGCATGAGATGCGGACAATGTCTGTGCTTCTCAAGATGCTAAGGACAGCAGGCAGTTTTAGAGGTACCAGCAGCAAAATGCTTAGTGGACATGTCAGTGGCAGAGAAAATGTTGTGTGCAGTAGGTAATGTCTTTTAATAATTTGGCAGGGGAAGCTGTGTATAGTACATGAACGAAAAAAAGGAAAAGGCACTCAAAATAAACCAAGGAACAATTGTTGTAAGTGCCAAAACTGCTAGAAGAAACGAACGAGGATAATTTTCAATGTAGATTTATTCCAAAAATGTAAATATTCACATAAAATACTCTGTACCAGTGCAGCAAACAACAAACACATGAACACCTTTACACAACATGCGTTTTCGTCTCAGTTTCCGAACTGAGACGAAAACGCATGTTGTGTAAAGGTGTTTGTGTGTTTGTTGCTTGCTGCACTGGTACGGAGTATTTTATGTGAATATTTACATTTTTGGAATAAATCTACTTTGAAAATTATCCTCGTTCGTTTCTTCTAGCAGTTTTGGCACTTACAACAATCGTTTCTGTGTATAGTACATGCTTATGGAGCTACAACTTGCAGAAGTATGCAGTAGCATGGAGGAAATGTTGTATATTGCTTTAGTCACACTTAAGTTTCAGTCTGTGTTTAAGTGATGCTCCATACTCCCAGTGCTGTCCTAAGTAGTAGTAACAGGCATTCCTTTGAGCAGGGATTCTCTGTGGGTGTCTATCAGATTTTATTTTTGCTGGATCATGGTAAGAAAGACAATGAGATGTACACCTTCAGCCACTGGCTGCACACTGCATTTCTGTGGCATCTAAATGTCACAGAGCATCCTGCTGTAGGTGCCTGCCATTCTGCTTACTTCTCTAGGGTCCTGAGGGACCATGGACATGGAGTTATTTTCTTATAATTGGTTATGCCAACTGTAGACATATCAAGCTTTTCACTTCTGATAAGTCAGGAATGCTAGCAAGTATTTACAAATCTTTCTCTTTCTTTAGCCTCTGCCTAGTGCACAGTCTGATACTATAAACTGGTGCAGTTTAGGTCTTATGACACTGCAGCTTACTTAGATGGAACTATAAATGTGTCTTGTATCTTTAGTCATTGTGGGCACTCCCAGAGTGTTGAATGTCTGCGTAATAACTTATTTTATTTTTCATGGATTAGTTTGACATGCTTATCTCTATGACACACTTTGTTATATTACCTTTTCCTGCTATTGGATTGCATTTATCAATATTAGGTGAAAATTAGTATATTTTAGGGTCATACATGCATTGCAGTCACAGTAAGTGAACAGGGCAGAGCTAGAGGGGACAGAAGAAGGTGGGGGAGTAGAGAGAGAAATAGAAAGCTGCATGTCATTTGAATAGCATCATTATATTGCTGTTATAGTCTATGTGTCTGCCTTCATAAAACATTCTTAATAATATATGTATGTCAGGGCAAGCAAGTAGAGATATTTCTCAGTGTTAGGATGCTGGTATGGTGGTTATTGCTGTTGTCTCCCAGCACCAGGGCCTAGATTTGATCCTGGTATCCGAGTGCCATTTGGCTTGAGTCTGCATGTATGCTTTCTCATGTATTTTCTGTAGGCACTTTTATTTCCTCCAGTGTTCCAAAGACTGATGCTTACTGGCTAACTTAATTAACTACTTTGATAAGTTGTCTGTAGGTTTACATTGGGAAGCTTTTGTTCTCCACTGTTATCACGCATCAGTAGGATTAACCCAGTTAACAAAATGAAGTAAAATAAATAAAAGATAAATTAGCTGTAGTCTGGTCTTCTGTGCAACAAAAACCAAAGGATGGAAAGATACTGGTGAACATTTTGGAAGGTGATTAAGCTTCTCTGTAAAATGGCTTGGATAAATCTGTGAAACAGATGTGGCATATATCTGGAGAGCTGTATATGTGCATGGCATTGTTGGGAAAGGATTTTATGTATGCAACTTGGCTGGAGAAGGCAGCCAATGCATGCAACATGGCTGGAGAACAGCTTCATATAGATGTGGTATGAGTCGGGTGGAGTGTGGATGGTTGTTGTAGAGCCGAGGAAAGGCATGGCATGGTATGGGTGGAGTATGGATGATTATGGGATACCTGGGGTAGAGCTGCAGAATGGTATGGTGTGGATAAGATGGATGATTGTGGTATGGCTGAAGAGAGGTGAAGATGGACATGCTATAGGTTTAATATGGATGACTGTGGCATTGGTGGTGGGAGAATGCAAATGTTCATAGTTTGGTTGTGATGTGGTATAGTTAATTGTGGGTGACTTGGGAAGAGATGCAGCTAGAGATGATATGGGTGTGGATGACTGTGGCATGTCTGAGGGAGAGCTGTAAAAGAATGTGTAATAGATGGGGTGGTGTATGGGCGATGTGGAATGGATTGGCATGTTTTGAGGGGTAGTAGACGTATGATGGCCTAATAATGTCTACATTTCTGGTGCAGTCTATAAAGTTTTACCTCAGTGATCTGTTGTTAGTCCACTCTTTTCTCTCTTCATAAATGATCTTCCCTGGGATTGACCTCACAGTAAGTGTACCTTATACTTGGACAATATTATCCTCACAAGAGTCAATCACAATCCATCTCTTCTCAAACACAAACTTCAGAACAACTTTGCATCTATTTGGCATTGGCTTTGTAGCAATAAATAAACTGTCAGTACTCAAAAGAGCTCTGTCATGTTATTTGGTACACAACAAAAATTACAATCCACTCAAATTATTATATCACTATTAATAATTGCTCTGGTGCATGACTTCCACATGTCAAAGATTCAAAATACCTACACCTTCTATTTGAACAAAATCTCACTTCTCGTAAACGCACGGAGAATCTAACACACAAATTAGTATAACAACTCAAAATTTCATACAAAATCTCTAATTTGCTTAACATTGAAGGCAGATGATATGTACTCATAAATGTACTAATTCCCATATTAAGGTATGTTCTACCCATCAGTGTTGGATTAAGTGCACCTTATTAAACTGGGGATTTTCAGTCTGTATGCCCCACATACACTCAGGCCTTCTAGGGGACCACACATAAATGTATATACTGTTCTAAATTCAACTCTTCATTATTTAAAATTATGTAAGACCATTTGAACTGCTGTCATTATAATACAGGAAGTGTCAGTACCATCACTTACAGCAACTTGTCTATATACACTTTAAAAGACAGATTGTGATAAATAGTAAAGTATTCAAATTTTCTTTGCACAAATACACACTACTCCTGCAAAGCCTAATTAACTTGATCATGACAGTAGGGTTAGGCATCAGTTATAGCTCTGTTGTTGACTGTGTTCACCTGTGTTGTCCCATTTTGATAAAAATAAATAATTACAAACACAATAATTCATATATTTCAAATGTGTATCATGTAAAGGCACAGTAGCCTTAAGTATCCCAACTTTTTTCACACAAATACATGCTAGTTCTGTAAGCTCAACTATATAAATAGAGTCTCCACTCCAAGCCAGCAATTATAGCTACTTTGCTCTGTGCACATCTCATCTGATTGAGACAAAAAGTAATACCACTCAACCTCTTAACCTAAGAATAAAGATCAAATTAAAATATAATGGGGGACAAATCACCAAAATCAGGGACAGATTTTAAAATTTCTAGAATATTATCATCAGCATGCATTTTCTGAAACATATAAAGTATGAAACTGAAATCTGTTCATAAATTCATGACTGCAATCCTCAAGGATTTTCTAGAAAACTACAATTTTGTTTTTGAGGAGCAGACAAAAATATGACTTCTGCAAAGTCAGAGAGTTGAGAGCTACATAATTTCAACATTGTTTCAGACTGTAGCCAGAAGTATTCCAACTTATTTCTCATAAATGTGCAGTAGTTTTCAAAGCTAGGGAGTTAGCCAAGCAAAAGACGAGAGGAAGCTTTAATCCAAAAACATCTACATTCTCACTTAGGTGCTGCCATTTTATTCTGTGCATGTCATATGACTAGAATAAAAAAGGAAAGACAGAAAGAAGAAAAAGAAAAAAATGCCTCTCAGCCTCTTAGCACAAAAATCAGGGACATCTGAAAGCCACCTAATTTCACCTTTGTTTGATACAAATTAGTAGACACAGGCAGAGCCACATCTAGAACTAAGTGGCCTAAGGCCCATTGGCTGGGGGAGGTGGGGGCACTGGCCATGGGATGCCATGTTGACTTTTTAATGAAGTAATTAAAAACAATTGCCTTAATATGGTGCCTTTTTTTAAGAAGACACACACACACACTCACACACTCTGTTTACATGCAAGTGTGTACATGCGCCTTTAACACAAAGCAGTCATGCCAATGTGGATGTACATTCCTGTTTTGTTCCACGTGGATGGAATATAAACACATTCTGCACAGAATGTAAACTAATTGCTACTGCTGTTTCATTTAACATTTGCCTTGGCTCACGTTCTGTTGAGTTGCAGACTTGCTTTGTCGCTGCTGCCGTTCCTTCAGTAAATTGAGTTTGTAAATGTAACTGTCTGCTGCCATTCTGTTAGTAATTTGCTGTGTGTGTGTGTGAGTGTGTGTGTGTGTGTGTGTGTGTGTGTGTGTGTGTGTGTGTGTGTGTGTGTGTGTGTGTGTGTGTGTGTGTGTGTGTAAGAGATACCTCTCAACCTCTTAACTCAAGAAATCTGGTCAAAGCCTAAAATAATTGGGGGTACAAAGGTCCAAAAATCGTGACTGATTTTAGGTATTGCTCTTATAAACTTCTAAAGTTATTAGAATAACAGGATGTGTGTTATCATGCATTTTCTGAAGGATATGAAATCTGAAATTCAAATGGATGTCATTATTTAGTGACTTCCATCCTTGGTGATTTGCCAGAAAACCACAAATTTTACAAGGAACAGCCAAAAATGTGAGGCAAAAATCTGGACATTCTGCAAATATTTAGGCAGTTGAGAGGGAGGTGTGTGTGTGTGTGTGTGTGTGTGTGTGTGTGTGTGTGTGTGTGTGTGTGTGTGTGTGTGTGTGTGTGTGTGTGTGTGTGTGTGAGTGTATAAAAAGCCTTAGTTAATGATGGCAGGTTAGTCAGTTAACAATTTTGAGTGTCCGTGTATTTTCATGGAATTGTGAGTTTCAGTACATTTTGAAGGGAAGAGTTTACTTTTGCTCATGCTAAGCCTGCTTTCAATGTGCAGATGTTTTGTGTAACAAATGGAAGTCAGTGTTTTGTGCTATAGAACTTGAAAACAGTGTTAGTACCACAACAGGTAGCAATATTTGCCTTTGGTGCAGAAGTCTGTGAGATCTGGTCCCACACCATGTACATGGATTGTTGATACTGCAGTGCACTTTAAGGGGGGATGGTGGTGCTGCTCTCCTGAGTGTGTCCTCCTTTGGATGAGTTACCTAGCGACTTCTTATCAGCTTGCCATCCATTCCCTTTTGCAATATTAGCAGCTTACCAACTTTTTTTTAATGTAACATGGACAATTCATCCTTCAAGGGCAGTAGGGAGTGAACTTGTAGATGAAACACAAAAATGTAAAGTTGTTTGCCAGTAGCAACCTCTAAATTAGTTACAGATCTCTTTAATATGGAATTATTCAGATGACTTTTACATCTGCAGAGATTGTGCATATTGACTGATATTAGTGGATTCTAATGGCAGAAGTTTGAGTGGCCCATTATGGTTGAAATGTTTTGAAATGAGTAGTTTTATCATTATTGTTTCATAAATTCTTTGTCATTGATTAATGGAAAAATGTTCAAAACTACAAATTTAAAACACACTCTACCAAGTGTTGCTGTATTATACAAGGAATATAATTTACTACAATCAGGAAGGCTAATCAAAGATCATGCGCCTTAATGTATGGTCTTAAAAATGTATGCAAGGAGTCTATAATTCGAAAACATCCTAAAGGGAAACTTTATCTGCCACTGGCCGGATGCATTTTCTTTGATTGTTGGTTTCAACGGGGTTGCAGTTAATGTGAATTTCAAAGGCAGAGAAGTTTGCTGATCATGTTATGTCTGTTTTCATTGTGAGACTATATTGTTTGTTTAGCAAATGATTATCAGTACCATACCTCTGAATCTCTTAGAGCAAGAAATCTGGACAAAGCCATACGTAATGGGGGGGCCAAAGGCTGAAAAATTGGGACAATTTTTAAATATTGCCCTTACTAACTTAGAAAGTTGATAGAATAACAGGTCCCAAATTAGCATCAATTTTTTGAAGGGTATGAAACCTGACACTCTGAAATACACGTTTTAAATTAAATCCAAGTATCTGTAATCATTGTAGAAATAAAGAAGGAAATGGTATGCACACTGACAGTGTTTATGGTAAATAGAGAGAAATAGCCAATTCATAGGACACTGGAATGGCTGTGGGGGGGGTGTGGGGGGGGGATCCATTACCCACCTAGGTACCCATTTGGCCATGATCCAGCTCTGGACTCAAATATTCCAACTTAGTTTACTCAAATGTACATTACACTAGTCCTGCAAAACCATTTAACTTAGAAATCACTTTTATCCACAAACAGCCCCACTTTGTCAAGTCACCAGTTGTATCCATTTTGTTTTGCTATGTACACATCATAGGTTCATAGGTGTGTACTAGGCTAATGGCCCTGGAGCCTTTACAAGCCTAGCCCATAAGATTACCCCGGCATCGTGCCACCCAACCTTTGTTTCTAGTGCCTCTGTCTAGTAAAGCCACTGGAGTGATCCCCGGGGTGAATTTTCTATTTCCCATCATCTCATCAAGATTTCTCTTGAAGAGGGGCAGTGAGGTGCTCTGCGTGACATGCATGGGAAGTCTGTTCCATAG
Organism: Protopterus annectens; assembly: GCF_019279795.1. NCBI lineage: Eukaryota > Metazoa > Chordata > Ceratodontiformes > Protopteridae > Protopterus > Protopterus annectens. The sequence goes on along the minus strand of NC_056747.1, from coordinate 269,116,693 downwards.
CATGGGCAGTCCCTGGGTTATGAACCTGTCCCTCCAGCACGTTCTGTTGATTGTGGTAGAGGTTGAGGTCTCTGGAGCATGTGGTGTGGAGGGATTGGAATTTCTTTAGATGTAGCATTTCTAACAGAGCTGGGTCAGATATGGCTTTTTAAGTCAAGCAGAGATTGCCTCTAAGTAGGCAATATGAGACAGAAAAGAGTTGGAGTTTTTTGAGTCTGTCCATATAGGACAAGTGTTTAAGGCCTTGGATCCTCTTTGTGAGGTACTTTTGCAGCCTCTCCAGTTGTTGCAGGTGTCTAGTGAGGTACATGCCATATGGGGCATTGTACTTGAAGACTGGCTTAAAGAGGGAAAAGTAGAGGGAGATAATGACCTCCTTCTTCCTGGATGCAAAACCCTTAGTAATGAGATGTGCCACATAAAAGGACTTTCTGACCACAGTGGCAGTGTGGTGGTCAAAAGATAGGTTGCTGTCAACCTGTGTTCCCAGATCTCTTATAATGCCTTCTTTGTTCAGTGGACTACCATTAATGTGGTAGTTCATGGGAACTGGGTTTTTCCCAAAGGGGATGACGACACATTTTTTGGCATTGAGTTAAGGCCATGTTTCTGACACAGTCTGTCTCAGTGAGGCCTTCCTGTAGGATGTCAACATCACTTGGGGAGTTAATAATAGCTCCCAACTTGCAATAATCTGTGAACTTTGTCAGCCAGAGTCCCTTCATGCTGGACTGAACTTCTGAGAAGTAGATATCAAACAGAAGAGGACCCAGGACCGATCCCTGTGGGATTCCACTTGTGACTTGTTGGCAGTCTGACTTGGAGTCATCTACTTTCACACTGTGTTTTCTATCTGTCAGCCAGTTTGCAACCCACCTAGTGATATAGGGGTTGATGCCTAGCTTAGTGAGTTTCTCTATGATTCCTGAGTGGTGAATGGTATCAAAGGCCTTGGCCAGATCAAGGTAGGCTGTATGAACCACCTTGCCTTCATCCACAGCTCTGGTGACTGACTCAAAGAAGTCGATCAAGTTGAGCAGGCATGATTTACCCTTCACAAAACCAAACTGTGTGGGATCCAGAGTTTGGAGATTCTCTATATCCTTGTTTATTAGGTCCATGATGATGCGTTCCATAGCTTTGCATATCAGACTTGTCAGGCTAATGGGGTAATAGTTTCCAGGGTCTGTAGTCTCTCCTCCTTTGTGGAGTGGGATGACTGTAACAGTGCACCATTCAGTAGGGACAAAGCCTGAGGTGAGGCTGTGATTGAACAGGGCACACAGGTGAGGTGCCAGTTCACTCTGTAGTTCATGTAGAACACAGCCAGGAGTATTGTCAGGTACCATAGAAGCTGTATTCTTGGCCTTGGACAGTGCTGTTTTAACCAGTGCAGCAGTAATACTGGGTGCCTGGCAATCTACTGGTATTGTGATTGGTCCTTTGTGGGGGAGAGGGGTAAAGTTGGCACTGAATCTGTTGGCCAGTATATTAGTAATATCTGTTGGCTCAGTATAGGAGGTACCATTGTGCAGTAGCTCAGAGCAAATCTGAGTATTGCCGTGGAGGTTCTTTACATAACTATAGAAGGCCTTGTGATGACCGTACCCTGGCCCAGCAATCAAGGAGCCTCAGTCCTCACCGCTAACACCAGGGAGGTCATCTCCTAGAAGAGAAAAGGATAACTAATATACACAGTAAAGTACAATTTCCCTTAAATGCACACAGAGATCACAGTCAGTCTGGGGATGGTTGCTCCCTTGCTCACCAGGTCCCCAGTAAGACTCCCTACTGGCACAGCTATAGGGTCCAGGTCTCAGCCTAACTGGGCAAGCTAAAACCTCCAGTACCCTCTCTGTCCAACCAGTGCTTCATGCCCCTGCCAAGTAGCCGACACAACACACACACACTTTGAGATAAGTATTATATACAACTTCACAGACACTCCTGGGAAAGGCTGACACAGATTCTCCAGCTGTGCCCCTTTACCCAGACTATACAGTAGTAATTACTGCCACCACCCAGTTAATAATATCAGCTACTAAAAGGCCCTTAAAAGGGTGTCCAATTATTACTGAGCAATATTAATATCCACTGGTAGTATGACTAACAGTCAAGGCTTACTTTAGAGTGGCCTATTACAATAACCTCTATAAATATGCAATGTACTCTAGAACTTATCTCTACACAAAGCAGCCACAGGTGGAAGGTTTTAAAAAATATTTAATAATAAATAATTAAAACACAAGACAAAACTACTACACCACAGAGATATCTAAGAGTTCACAGATCACACAGAAACTTAAAATAATACAGTAGGACAGGTCTGATTTCAAAGAAAAAATATCTAATTAATCTTTACTAGCTTTAACTATTCCTACAAGAAATCACAGTGCTAAAACTTACATGTGAGCATAAGGCAGAGTGCTGATAAGGTAGATGTCCAAAGTCAAAATGCTTTAAGTCTCTTGTCAGAAATAGTATTTAAACATTACTAACAGACATGTTTGTTGGGTCCCTCCCCAAATTACATCATTTTTGACACTTAGGTTTCCCCAGGCAAACAAACTGCATTATTTAGCAATCTAACACCTGCACAGAAACTTACAACAATAGAAGACATTTCACATGTATATTCTAACAGAAACTAGAGCAATAAAGCACATTCCACATCTAAATTCTGTTCTTAAACTTTAGCCTTAAAACAATGGGCATGAAACCTTCATCCAGCCGCACTGGAGCCGAATTGTAAAACATTAAAGAGATTCATAAGATCTTTTCAACTTAAAAAGACACATTTGAAATACTTGGCTTGGTTTTCCTTACAGCAGATGGCAATGTTGCAACAATCGTGAAGTTCACATTTTACAGTATTTTCTTACATTTAAAAGCACAAGCCTGTATTTTACATTTATTTATACAGTTGATAGAATTATGTATCAAATTCTATGTGACTAGGCTGGCAGCCTTCACCCATCTCTCCCCAATCATCACAGGCCTTGTGGTTGTCTTTACTATCTGCTGCAATTCTGTTTTCATAGCTAGCTTTAGAAGATTTGATGAGGCATCTCAGCTTTTCGTTGAGGCTGATAAGGGAGTTTTTCCAGTCTTGGGACTTCACCTTATTTTGCATCAGTTTCCTCCTTCTGTTGTAGTGTTTGTTTATGGCAAGGGACTACCAGATTGGCTTCCTTTTTTTGGAGGAGAGCGTCTTGGTTCTATTTGGTATGGCGAGATCCATGCATTTGTATTTGTACAGTGCATTGGTGTATGATTTGGCAGTCATGCAGCTATTCTCCATTTGCATGGGTGCCATGAAGTTAGCTACATTTGTTCTTAGGAGCCCAAAGTTAGCTTTGGAGAAGTTTTTCATGGTGGTTACCTTTGAGGGGGGGGTGGGGGGGATGTGGATTTCCAAGGTGATTAGTTTATAGTCGGATCTATCCAGGGAGAAGTTGACTATTGGTGTAGATCAATGGTCGCCCATGTTAGTAATGACCAGGTCAAGGATGTTGCTACCTCTTGTGGGGGTAAGAACGAGCTGGTCCAGGGCATTGGAATTAATGATTTCCAGGAAACGTTGGGCAAGTGTATTGGTACATGAGTAGTTTTCTCAGTCAACCAGTATGAGTGTGTTAGGTTGGACCCTAATATTCTCCAAGGTGCTTAGGAACGTGGAGTGATTGTCTTGGGACATGGTTGGGGACCTATAACAGGCTACAACCGGAATCACTGTCTTACCCAATGTTAGCTGCACCTGAAGTATCTCTGAGGTATTATGTTGGGCTACCAGTCTGGAGGTGTGCACATCCTTTATGAATATGGAAACACCACCACCTTTGGAACTTCAGTCCAAGTTCCGGGGCCGAAAGGTGTGGAATGAGTTATAGCCTGGTAGTGCAGGGGTGCTTTCTGCTGCCTTGAACCAGGTCTCTGTTACAGCACAAATGTTGATGTTCTCCATTTTAAGGAATGCTTCGAGCAAGTGCATTTTGAGATTTAGACTTCTAGCATTGAGCAGCATGACCCTCAGACTGCATTTGTTTGTAGCTGTTACAGTGGTAATTTGGTCTTTGGGACACTGCCTAAAAAGGCACTTTAGGGGTGGCAAGAGCCTTGGCCAGTATCGGGAAGCCCAGGGGAGACAGATGCAGGCCATCTCTGGCAAAGCTTTGAGGTCTGTTAGTCATGTCATCCCAGGCAGACAGATACTGGATCCCTTTGAATGACACCAGAAATTTAGCCAATTATTGAAATCAATCATTTTCTGCTTGTACTGTGGTATCATTCTGGGTGATGGCAGGATGCTGCTCAGGGCTAGGGTTGTACCCGCCTGGGCTACATAATCCGAGAGCCCCTCCATGTCTCTTTTCATGTAGTCCAGGGAGGTACTTCTCAGGTCATTCACACCCACATGTACAATGACAGAGTCATATTTGTACCTGTTGTCAAGGGACCTGAGTGCATGCATTGTATGGTGGATCCTGGCACCTGACAGGCAGCTGACTGTTACTTTCTCCTTATTCAACCTAGGGAGTGGGACATCAGTGTCCCTCACTATCGAGTCACCTATGACTAGTGTGCTGTACGTGTTGTTTTGCCTTAGGGGCTTTGGTTGAGTGGCACACTGTTTAGGAAAGTTATGTGACTCATGATTAGTGTTGTGTTGTAGTGGTCAAGTGCATTTCTGCCTTGGAGGTCTCTGCTGTTTGGGTAGATTTTTATTGAGAGCCTCCACGAAGGTTGGTGTGAGGTTTGTATTTTTATGTGAATGCAGTACCAGTGTGTGTTCTGGAGGGCTGTATGTTCCATGTGGTGTAGTGCAAGTGTTGACCTTCTCCTCTTGACCAGCTATTCCAATCTTGGCTGGAGAGTGTGTGGCTTCCACTTTGGATATACAAGTGCATCTCTCACAAGTCTAAGTGTTGGGAGGTAAGAGTAGAGGGTTGTTGGTGTACATGAGGCAGTTGCTACATTGTCTCAGGATGCCCAAGTTCACCAGGTTAACATATTTGTCTGCCTGGGATGACACGGTCGACAGACCACGATGCTTTTCCAGAGATGGCCTGCACCTGTCACCCCTGGGATTCTGGATAGTGGCTAAGATTCTTGCTGCCCCTATAGTGCCGTTTTTAGGCAAGGTTCAAATGACAAATTCACCACTGTAACAGGAACAAACAACCAAAAACTGAGGGTGATGCTACTCAATGCTAGAAGTCTAAATCTCAAAATGCACTCACTCGAGACACTCCTGAAAATGGAAAACATCGATATCTGCACAGTGACTGAGACCTGGTTCAAGGCTCCAGAGAGCACCCCTGTGCTACCAGGCTATAACTCATACCACACTTTTCGGCCATGTAACCTGGACCAGAACACCAAAGGTGGAGGTGTGACCATATTCATTAAGGATATCCACACCTCCAGGCTAGTTGCTCAGCATAATGCATCTGAGGTTATCCAAGTGCAACTAACTCTGGGCAAATCTGCAATCCAAATTGTAGCTTGCTACAGATCCCCCACCATGCCTTAGGATTCCCACTCCTCTTTTCTTGATGTACTGGAAAATATTAGGGTTCAACCAAACACCCTAATAATGGGCGATTTCAACTACCCCACCATTAACTGGGAAAACTTATCATGTACCAACTCCTTCACTCAACGCTTTCTGGAATTCATAAACTCCAATGCCCTGGATCAACTTATCCAGACCCCCACCAGGGGCAACAATATCCTAGACCTAGTCATTACCAACATGAGTGACCGGTGTTCCACACCTGAAGTCAATGCCTCATTGGTCCGATCCAACCATAAGCTAATCACCCTAGATATCCACATCCTGCCCCCCATTAAGGAAACCATGGTAAAAAATTTCTCCAAAGCCAACTTCATGCTTCTTAAGACATAAGTGGTGAACTTAATGACACCCATGCAGATGGACAATACAGTTACGACTACTGAATCCTACACAATTGCACTTTATAAGCACTTACATGAGTGCATGGATCATGCTATCCCAAACAGAACCAAGACGCTATCCTCCAAAAAAAGGAAGCCAGTCTGGTGGTCCCCTGCCATAAACAAACTCTACAACAGAAGGAAGAAACTGTTGCAAAAGAGAGTAAAATCCCATGAGTGGAGGAGCTTCCTGGTCAGCCACAGTAAGAAGCTGCAATCCCTGATAAAATCCACCAAAGCTAGTTACGAAAATAAAATCGCCATTGATTCTAAAGGCAACCACAAAGCATTCTATAGCTATGTCAAGAATCTCAATGGCAACACTCAGATCTGCTCTTAGTTACAGCACAATGACACTAAATATAATGACCCAACTGATAATGCCAACATCCTGGCAGATAGGTTCACTGCTAGCTTTACCCCCCTCTCACCCCTTAAAGGGCCCATCTCTATACCGGAAGAATGCAAAGTTCCTGTAATCACAGCTGCACAGGTGAAAAACACACTCTCCAAAGCCAAGAACACAGCATCCTTGGGACCAGACAACATCCCAGGCTGCGTTCCACATGAACTACAGAACGAATTAGCACCCCACCTAAGTACCATGTTCAATCATAGCCTCACCTCAGGATTTGTGCCTGCTGAATGGTGCACATCGACGGTTATCCCACTCCACAAGGAGGGAGCCACCACGGACCCCAGGAACTACCGCCCCATTAGCCTGACGAGCTGGTCTGCAAGGCCATGGAATGTATCATCATGGAACTTATAAACAAAGACATTGGTAATCTCCAAACTCTGGACCCCACCCAGTTCGGGTTTGTAAAAGGCAGATCATGTCTCGTAAACCTGATAGACTTCTTTGAAGCAGTCACCAAAGCCGTAGACAAGGGTAAGGTGGTTCTCACAGCCTATCTAGATCTTGCCAAGGCTTTCAACACCATCCCCCACTCTGGAATTATAGATAAACTCACTAAACTAGGTATAAATCCCTATGTCACAATATGGGTTGCCAACTGGCTCACTGACAGAGCCCACACTGTGAAAGTAGCAGGCTCCAAATCCGACTTCAGACCAGTGACAAGTGGAGTACCTCAGGGTTCAGTCCTCGGTCCTCTCCTGTTTGGTATCTACTTCTCTGAAGTACAGGCTAAGACAGAAGTTCTTTGGCTAACGAAGTTCACAGATGACAAACTAGGAGCCATAATCGAAACTCCTAATGATGTGGACATCCTACAAAAGGGCCTCACTGTGACAGATGCCTGGTGTCAGAGCCATGGCCTCAAGCTCAGTGCCAAAAAGTGCATTGTCATCCCCTTTGGTAAAAACTCTGTACCCATGAACTACAACATAGGCGGTAGTATACTTAACACCGAAAGTGTGATAAGAGACCTTGGGACACAGGTGGATAGTAGTCTCTCCTTTGATAATCACATTGCCACAGTAGTCAGGAAATCCTTCTATGAGGCACACCTCATCACAAAAGGTTTCTCATCCAGAAAAAAAGAGGTCATTGTTCCCCTCTACTCATCACTCATTAGATCCATTATAGAGTACAATGTCCCTTTTGGTATGTACCTCACAAAACATCTACAACAATTGGAAAGGCTGCAGAAATACCTTACAAAGAGGATTACTGGCCTCAAAAAGATGCCCTACGCAGACCGTCTCAAAAAACTCCAGCTTTACTCCATCGCATATCGCCTACTCAGAGTTGAAACATACAAAGCAATGTCAAACCCAGAGCTGTTGGACATGCTCCACTTAAAGAAATCCTAATCACTTTGAGCTACATGCTCTAGGGACCTAAACCTTGTCACCACAATAAACAGAACATGCCGGAGGGATAGATTCCTGTCCCACAGACTTCCCATACTCTGGAATAAACTACCTATCTATATCAAACAAAGCTCCTCATTAGCACTCTTCAAAAAAAATCTTGATGATTGGATGAGAAATAGGAAATTCACCCTGGGGATCACTTCTGTGGCTCTGCTCGACAGAGGCACAGGAAAATAATTTTCTTGGGTGGCAAAAGCCAGGGTACCTTTTTGGCTGGGTTTGTATAGGCCCTAGGGCCGATAGCCTAGTACCTACCTATGAACCTATGAAATCACAGGGAACTGACCTTTAGACATGCCTGGAGGGCTGGGCATTAATAATAAGTACTGGAGCTGTTTCCTTGTAGAACGTTTAGTGCTGGTAGCAATTTTGTGTGCTACAATAATTGCTACAAAAAGTCTGGTATGGTAAAGTGCTAGACTAATAAGCTAGTAAAAGTGCAGGAGAGGAGAGAACTAGCAGATTTAAGGGAAGAATTGAAGAGCAGACTTTGGCACCTCTCAGAAAATTACAAACAGTCCTGGATACAGCAAATCTGTATCTGGACTAGACTAGTTAAAGGAAAGGCGGGAAACAAGCACAATGCGGGCTTGACTGTAAAAAATACTCCATCTTTTAGTGCAAGAATTATGGATAAAGCCAACAATGATAAATTACAAAACAGGAGCAGAAATCTTGATATTTATATATTTAAACAGTTGCTAGAATTACAAGTTTTGCATTAGAATGCATTCCATCGCTCACTCCCTATATCATGTTAACAAAAGGGAGTGCTTATTGTTTTTTCTCTTACCCACATATTTCAACCTTCTAGCCATAATATATGGCATACTGCCTCTCATAATGTGGCATATATGGGCATAATATGAAACACTTACCAAGCACTTCAATAAACCCACAGCATAATTAAAATTTCATATGCTTACCAAAAGTTATTTTGATGAAGTAATATGATTCTGTATCATTTAGCATCATAACTCTCATCAGCTTTTCTCAGGAAGTATGGGCAAAGGAAAATCAAGGTAGTTTGAAAATATTACTGTTAATTCACTTAAAAAGTTAACAGAACAACAGGTGTTGCAACACCATGCCTTTAACGAACAACAAAAAGAAATAAACTCAATGTCTGGCATTACTGATTGACTATAACTTTTGGTGAGTTGCCTGAAAACTCAAACATTTTGCAAGGACAAAGCAAAAATATGAGGGAAAATCAGGGATAATTGAGAAATTTACCATTTACAGTAGTTTAAAAAATATTAGCGACAATGGTTGTGTTACAGACCCTTTTCAATGTGCAATAATGTGAAACATTTTCAGCCCAAAAATGAGGAAAGCTCCTTATACAGTTTGAGGTGTATATGCTTACCTATCAAGCATGCACAAGTGACGTAGTCCAGTTGTCAGCAGCTAAGCCATAATTTTACAAGGAATGCTCAACAGGGGATGTTTTTCAAAACTAGGAACAACTTAACAATGTCCCTGCCACAACTACTTCACACTCCTGACCCAGATTGCATTTCCTGAGCATCAGAGAGCCAAGGGCTCATACTGCATATGCACAAGTTTTTTTAGCCATCTGAGTATTTTGCTTACTGTTGATGTACCTCCTTCCCCCTCCCCTGAAGTCATGGACCTTTTATGTAAGTATAACTCGGAATTCTTTTTTCATTTTATTTTTATCTTTCTCATTCTGTTATATACCACTGCAAACCGAATATCTTCTGAGATCACTGGAAGTAGTTCTTTTCTATGTCTGTTGATTTGCTTTTATGTACTTCATCTCATTTCATTTCAACTAAATCCTTCATATCCACTCAGATTGCTAAAAGTAGTCCTCTTGTACATCTGATGACTTTGCTTTTATTTACTTCTTCTCAGTTAAATTGCATGTATCGTTTATTTGATTATCAGACATGTTTACATTTTCCTTTCTTCTTTATATGCATTTGACATATTTATAACACAAAATACTTTGTATTTATTCTGTTTTTTAAATGCATGTTTTTGTTCATACTTTGTAGTTGCCTGTTTTCCCTAGGTAATGGCTGAAAAGGATTTTCAGGCCAGCCCACCTACCTAATTAAATGTAAATTAAATAAGTGATGGACCTGAATGTATATGACTTTCAAGGACGGAGAGCTGTGAATGTATGTGACATTGCTAAGGGAGTTGTAGATGGTGGTATAATTCCAGATGGTCGGGTTGGTTGTAGCATTAAGGGGTTAGACTGTTAATTTATATGATGTGTCACGGATTACTGAAAGTCAGTGGGAGAATAGCTGGTGGGAAATCTCTATATGATGGAAAATAAAAGCAAAGTGAAATATATAAAAATGTCTGTTAGTGCTTTCATCTTAACTGGTCTTCATTAGGTAATTTGACTGTACTTAGAATGTTTACTTATCTTAACTACTTACTACTTATTATTTTATGTATATTTGTATTTGTTTACCAGGGATGTTTCACTAATCAATAGTGATCTTTGTAGGCACAGCCCAAGTGAAAGTATTCTGGTGTACTTGAGTAGACCGAAATTCTATTAAGTCGAATTTTACTTAACCGAGACAACAATACCAAAAACTTAGTTCAACGAATGTTCACATCACCGGAATTTTAATCTGGGAAAGGAGGAAAATGGCCAACATAAAAAGCAAACACACTGAAGCATGACAAACCCACCCAAGAATGATGCCCCCCCCCCACATCCCCCCAACTAAATATACCAACTTTAAGATCACACTATAGTGGGGAAAAAGGCAAATTCTCATCTCGGTTAAGTAAAATTCGATTTAATGGAATTTCGGTCTACTCAAGTTGGCAAATACAGATTCAGCAAGAAGTCAGTTTAAAAAAGTGCATATCTCTGTCTCTCTCTATATATATATATATATTATATATATATATTTATGTATATATATTTATATATATATATATAAATATATACGTTTTGTGTGTGTGTGTGTGTGTGTATGTATATATATATATATATATATATATATATATATATATATATATATATATATATCTGGGTCTAGGACACATGCTTGACTAGCATATGTCTGAATCACAAAACATCGAACACACATACATGAAAGCGCTTAACATCGAAAAGCGCTTCCATGTATGTGTAGTTCAAAACAAAAATCTACATTTCTGCAGGGGGACTTTGCCCCCCTGCACCCCCCACACACCCCCTACTTTGTTATTCTCACTCCGAGATCACACTACAGTGGGGGAAAAGGGAATTTTCCCTTACCCGCACTGTAGTCCGATCTACAAAACAGGCACACATACATGGAAGCACTTGTTGATGTTAAGCGCTTTTGTGTATATGTGTTCGATGTTTTATGATTCGGACACATGCTAGTCGAGCATGTGTCCGGATCCGATCTATATATATATATATATATATATATATATATATATATATATATATATATGCTGCGGCTCAGCTAGAGCGTCTTCTGTGTGGAGACATGCATGAATGGGCATAGCTTCGTGGCTGTGCATCAGGGCCGGCAACTCGGCACGTAAACATCTACTGCCAATCATTAGTGAACCGGAGTTCCGCTGTGGTGACCCCTAACCGGGAAAAGCCAAAAGACACAACAACATGTATATATCTATATATATATATATATATATATATATATATATATATATTTATTTATTTATTTATTTATATATGCACACATAAACAAGTAAAACTTATATAGATATACATAGATAAACACAGAATCAACAAAGTGAAAATTCAAATGAAATATATTAAATTTATAGTGACTCTCATACACCTGTGGATCAGAAGATTCCAGGTTGTTCAGCTCTTAGCTGGCTTGCCATTGTAAGGATTGAATGAACTGTATGAAACTCATAGATAAATGTAATAAATCTGGAGTGACCAGAAGAAACTGGAATGAATGTCTAGCTTTTTTTTTTCAAATAATTTTTATTTTCATTTTACATTTATATAAATCACAACAATTTCCATTCTTACAACATGACCCTAAGTGAGTATATTACATTGTAGTCAATATAATAACATGTAGGTCATAAAATATATCTGTTTGCGCTATATACATAGATGCTTTCTCAGTCAAATCCGTTGTTATAAAAACAGTACATAAAATAATGATTTTAAGTCCATAGCTTTGCTCTGTGATCGTGAGTGTATTTTTAGATTCCTTTGTAACTTGTTACTATGTAGTATATATGATATTTTATGCTAATGTAATGTTAAAGGTTTGTTCCCAAATTTCTCGGGCTTTCATATTTTTGTTTCTTTTATCCATTATATTTTATTAGCTTAAAGATGTTTTATAGCTATTTTTATGAATCCCTCCCAAGAGATACTTATGGGGTCTAACCATTTAAGAGCTATGTATAGCTTCATTAGTAAGAAAATTATTATAAGTATATTCGCTTGTTTTCCTGGTATGTTAGATGGGATAATATGTAGAAGGGTAAATTCCCACGTTAGTGTTGATGTTTGATATCCCATTTTTTGTAGTTGTATCTTGAGGGAATTCCAGAGTTTGTACACACATTTGCAAAATCCAAAATATATGTAATAAGTCTGCTACCTGGTCCATACAGTGTGGACAGGAAGGAGATTTTGATGCATTGAATTTGTGGAGTATTGCAGGTGTGAAATGTGCATTATTATGTATCATGAGCTGGGGCATAATTTTCATTGTTAGATTGATTGCTTGACTTATTTGCTGGTCATCTATGGATGGTTTTAATTTTCTCCAATAGTTAGAGAAAAGGAGGTCCTTCTGAAATTTGCTTTCACTTATCATTTTATGTGTGTTAGATATCGTGTTCCTTGTTTTAAGAATAGTCTTCCAGAGCAGAGTGCAGTTTTCTATGCCACTATTAATTATAGTAAAGTTTGGAGGTAGCTGAAACACAACTCTTTAATTTGTCTTGGAATTATTATATATGATTTGGGTAGGTTTAGGTTCATTCTCATTTCTTGGATTGTACATTTAAGGTATGAGTAGATATCTTGGATTGTTTTGTCCCTTAACCGAGGAAAAGAGTTAAGTTCTAGCATCGTGTTATTTATTTTTAGATTTGGATTTTTATGGAAGGGTTGTAGTATTACCATAGCTTGCCCAAGGTTTAAGGAATGAAAAAGTATTTGTGTTATATTTATAAAATGTTTTAAGGGATCTACAATGTTGTAGGCTTGTAAATCTTTTTTGTTTAAAAAGAGAAGTGCTTTGGGGTTGATGCCTAGTGCTTTAATGTACCTATAAAATATTGTCACCCAAGGAAGTGACCAAGTTTTCATTGTCGGGTTATGTTCTGCTATTCTCAATATTCTGTTAGTGTTGATAATAGAGTAGTAAGTTTTAAAATCTGGCAGGTTCAGACCCTCTTTGCTCTTGGGAAGTGTTAGTTTTTGATACGAGATTCTGTTTTTTTTTTGGGTTCCCATATGAATTTAGCTAGGAAGGTATGAATTTGTTTGAAGAATTTATTATATATAGTTACCTGTGTTGTCATAAATCAATATGTTAGTGTAGGTAATATGTTCATTTTGATTATTTATACTTTGGCCAGGAATGGTAGCTTAAGGTTATTCGACCTTTTACAGTCTTGCATTATGCTTTGCCATTTAAGCGTTATGTTATGCTGGTAGAATTCATTGTTACTCTGGAAGAAAGTAATTCCTAGATATTTGATTTCTTCTTTAATTTTTATTGTATCTATTATTGGTATTAATGAGATAAGTTTGGGTGGCCTTAAGAGGAAGATATTAGTTTTATTGAGGTTTAATTTGTAGTTAGACATGACTGAAAATTGTTCAATGGCAGTTAATATTTTGGTTATGTCTGAGTTTGGTGTAGTGAAGTATATGTTCAGATCATCTGCGAGGGCGGTGAGATATACTTTGAAGTTATGTGTTGAGGGGGGTTATGATATGTGTTTTGTTTAATATAAAGAAACAGGGGTTCTAGGTATAGATTGAATAGAAAGGCCAGTAACCGACATCCTTGTCTTGTTCCATTTTTTATCATAATTCTGTTTGACTATGTTTTATTTATATATAGGGATGTGTATGGATTGCTGTAGAGAATTTGAATGATCTGAATAAAATTGATAGGTATGTCAAAATAAGGTAATGTTTGAAGTAAAAATTCTAGGTTGGCCCTGTCAAATGCCTTGTGGGCATCTGTTACCATTGCATAGATATTAGTATTCCTCTGATTTGCAAAATATATTAATGCATCCAGTGTTAGAGTGTTATCGCTGGTCTGTCTTCGTGGTGTGAACCCAGATTGCTCTGGAGAGATGATTTTCTCTATCAGGATTTTTAATCTATTTGCGAGTATTGAGGTCAGGATCTTTGTATCTCTATTTAAGAGGGAGATGGGTCTCTATAACTATCTGGGTTTTTGGGGTCTGCATGCTCTTTTAATAAGAAAATAGTTTTGGAGGCATTGAAGTGTATGTCATTAATATTGTTATTTATTATATAATTCAGCACATAGTATAGTAGTTTGGCAATTAGGTGTGTGAATTTTTTTATAAAATTCTGAAGTAAGTCCAACCGGTCTTGGGGCCTTATGTGATTTTAAATGTTTAATTGTTGTGCTTATCTCATTGATGGAAATAGGTTCCGTTAGTTTTTTTGTTAATCTAAATCTAGTTTAGGAAATTTTAGTTTTGGAATAAAATGCTCTCTATCTTCCTTAGAGGTTTGTAATGTTTGTTCTCCATAGATCTGAGAATATATTTGCTTGAATACTTTAATAATTTCTTAATTTATTGTGTAGTTTTTGTCCCTGTGATTTATTTCTGATATATTTGAGGTGGTTTTATGTTGAGAGATGATTCTGACCAAGGCTCTGGATGGTATTTGGGCTTTTCTCTGCATAATTAGCCAACATTCTTACCTCATAGAATGACAGATTTCTGGTTGAGGTCTCTTTGTAGTTTTAGGAGATCAACTTCAGTTTGGTTATTAGGGTTACTAAGTAGTTCTCTTTCAAGTTGTTCTATTTTCCCTTTCACCTGCTGGAGCACCTTCTGTGTGGAGTCTGCATATCCTCCCCGTGGTCGAGTGACGTTAAAGACATGCAGGTAGGTGCATGAAATGGCGTGCCTTCTTTGAAGGTTGGGCGTCGGGCTGGCAACTCAGCACCGTACAAATCCACTGCCAATCATTAGCAGACGGGAGTTCCGCTGTGGCGACCCCTAACCAGGAAAAGCTGAAAGACTTTATATATGAGTGCAGGGCTTCAGCACCACATGGCTTCAGTTGTTTCCAAGATCTTAGATAATCCTGTTGTTTTTAAAAGGAATCTGTTGCTTTTTTTTCTTCCTTTGATTGCTGTTTGTTATCTGGATTTAGACGTTCAGTCTTATTTTTGAGTTTTTTATTATGTGTTGTCATCTGGATTTATTTTAATCCAGGGTATTGCAGAGAGCTAGGTGTTAGCAGTACTCACAGAACAGTGGCCATCTTGAACTACGAATGTCTTTATCTTTTAATTACTCAGAATTGTGCTGAAAAAGTGCTAGTCTTTGTAGTAGCATCAAATCTTACTGTGTAAAGTGTCGCTACTAATCCTGATTTTTATGAGGGCATATAAGTGGCAGTTTTTCATTTATTATGTAGTAGCAGCATCACATTTTACTGTCTCAAATTACAGTGCTGATAAACTGATAGATTTGCTACCAGTGCAGTCTACAGAACTCATCACTGTCATAACGTAAATCTACTAGGATGGCTTAAACTGCCTAACCTACTTCAGGTTAACCAACTAATAGTTGCACACAAGATCCTGTACCAACCAAATAATACACCCGTACTTAAAAACCTCATCATCCTCTACAGTAACCTTAGCGCACTTCGTTCATCTGAAAGACCACTAGTTCAAACTCTCAAATCTAACAACGCAGCCGGTAAATCTCTATTTGCTAACTCTGTTAGCAAAACTTGGAATTCTCTTCCTGTTAATCTTACATCTGAACTCTTTCTACCTCAATTCAAGAAAAGTCTGATTTAGTACTTTAAAAAATGATGGCTATGTCCTTGTCCTAATCCAAACTAACTCTAACCATCACTCGTGTGCACATGGAGTACTTCTGCCTACACTTTGTTTCTTAACTTATAAATCCTATGATCTCCTTGGATCTACTACCTGGTTAGCCTACTAGGCATTCAATACCCTATCATTCTTAAAAATGCTGTCTAGAATTTTCCATCTGAGTAAAAATGTAATAATTTGTTTGTGTATCTGTTTTTGTGTTTGTTTACATCTGTGTAAAAATCCTTTTATTCGTGTTTTATTTTGTGTTTTAAACTGTAAAAATGTAACAGGTTGTTGAAAGTCTTTTTGGAGCTTTTCTTCCCGGGCCTCCACTGAAAATGGACATGTATCCAGTCGGACTATCCCGGTAAACAAATGTAAAATAAAATATATAAAATAAATAATTAAATAATTAAATATAGACTGAATTACAATGCCCGCAACTTCTCCAATCATTATACTATCTGTAAATTCTGTTCTCAGAATTATTTTTTTGTAGTTCATCTCGAGTGTCTGTAACAGCATACAGTTGAGGTAGCAATATCCAAATTAAATATTAGTGTCTCAAATTAAATATTAGTGTCTCAAATAACAGTGCTAATAAAATTAAATGTACTGAATTATAATGTCCATAGCTTCTGCACTCATTATACTGTCTGTAAATTCAGTACTCAGAATTATTCCTTCTGCACTCAATCTTGAGTGTCTGTACAGAACTTTTGTGGACTGCAGTGCTATGTGTATCAGTCCAAACTAATTTCCTTCTGTGTCTGAAGTAGCTCTCCTAATAATACCAAAACCCTGTAAATTTCCTACAAGTTCTGCATGCCTATTTAACCTTGGTACCATGTAAACAAGATCTGTTTGTACTCAATGTACTGCAGATTCTGTTAACACATTTTATTCTTGTCAGTATTCTTGACTGAGATTTATTTTGGAGTGGGCCAAATCTGTAGATGACAACCTCATCTGCCTGAAGGAGTATGAGAAGATAGGGGTGGTCTAAGGGTAGCTTGTTAATGAAGACTGAGAAGAGCAGGGCAGAAGAATGAAGGCTTGAGAGACTCCTTTATCCAGCTTGCCATTGTAAGAGAGGGGGGCTTCCCAGTTTGATTTTCAAGTTTCTCAACCAAGGTAAGGTGTTGCTACTAATCCTGATTTCTATGAGGGAATTCAAGGGAAATGAGTGGTTATGTAGATGAAAGGCTTTAGCCACATCAATAAAAAAACACACATGTAATGCTATCTTTGTGCATGTTTATTTAGATGCCTTGAGTAAAGGCCCAACGTCCTGAGATGGTGCTACAGCCTAACCAGAATCCTTGCTTTTTATAGTAGAGGAGGTGGTATTGCTGGATGTAGATAAGTTTTCTATTGTTTTCCCAAAGAGGGGAAGGATGGAGATGGATCAAAGTTAACACTGCATGATGTTTTTTGAAATGCAAGGGTTAAAGATGTGAGTGGCAGGGTGGATTAGGTGTTCTTTACAGTGGTAGGCAAATCAGGGTTGCAGGTTGTCTAAGCCAGGGAGTATCTGTATTACATTTTATACTATTAGAACAGTTGTCTTATGACATTTTGTCCTATAAGTAAGTTAATGTTCCTCCAGAACCACTTTGGAGATGTAAGAAGTGGGTTTGTTTGAACCTGAGTAGGATAGATTTTTCTCTGCTGATGGATTGTTTTACAAAGTTTCTAAATGTGGTAAAGTGGGAGTGTAATTGCTGGAGGTGTCATAATTCCATTTTTCCCAAGCCATGTCTCTGACATTTAAATAATGTTTTCAGTTCTTTGGTTATCCAATTTGTTTTTGTAGTTTAGAAGTCTCTTTATTTCTGGAGAAAAGGTGTTCTTTTAGGTTAAACAAGTTTATGGTTAGTATGTTGGTGGCTGCGTTGGGGTCATCTTCTGAGAGTTCTGGGAGGGCAGCTTTAAGTTTGACAATATTGTTTGTTGATTGTGGTCTGAACTCTTAATTTGAAATTTTAATTAATTCATATTTGTCACCTTTGCATTTAAACATGATTTCTTTGGAGTGTTAGTTTGTATAATGAAGTCCAGTTAGATGAAAGCACCATCTCAGGCATGTGAATAAAATTCTTGGTGTTTCATACCATTTGCTTAGCTTTTTACTTCCATTCTAGCTATTGGTGAAGGCATTCAGTCATTTATTAGGTTTGTTTTTAATTATATCTAATGACCACAAGTGTAATAACTGGAGCATTATGGTCAAGTAACAGAAGGCAGTAAAGCAAATAAGCACCTAGAAAGGGATAGTCAGTGAAAGCACTGTGACTTTCTTTAATGAGGTTTTCTTGATCTTCTTAGTATGCAAGCTGCTGCAATTTTAAGAGGTCTTCCAGCATTTCACGTAAAAAAACAGAAATGTGTAGGTGTCAGTTTTAGTAACTGTACTCTTAGAACATGTATTTTTGTCTAGATGTTCTGTATGCATGCATGGATATTGCTCTGGCCTTGTGCCCAGATCCATTTGTAAAAATCACTTTGAAATATGCTTTAATCAGCTGTCAGAGTCAGTTTATTTGATATGTTGTTTTTATTTTTCTGTTTGCAGATACATTAATTCTGATGTAATATTAACCCAATCATTTCATGCATTTTACCTTCATATTTTATGAGCTTGACTTCCTAATAGCTTTTCTTTTCTTTTTTTCTACATCATCATAAGAATTGTTTTGTGATTATCCTATGCAATAATTAGTTCCCTTCTGTTTTTTTCTATAAATATTATTTATGACATATACAAATAATTCACCATATTTTCTGTGAAGTACTGCTTTCCCAGATATGATTTGATTAATTCACCTTCTCTCATTGGATTGTGCTGCTTTGGGTTCTTATTGCTCTTTTTATAAAACATAGTATCTGGGTGGTGCAGTGGTAGCATTGTTGCCTCACAGCAAGAGGTTCTCTTGTTCGATTCTCAGCTGGAGTGTGGGGAGTGCCTTCTGTGTGGAGAATGCATGTCCTCCCTGCGGTTGGATGGGCGTTTGAAAGACATGCGTAAATGGGCGTGCCTTCGTTGAAGGTTGGACGTCGAGCTGGCAACTCGGTGTTAGTGAAAATCTACTGCCAATCATTAGTGGACCGGAGTTCCGTTGTGGCGACCCCTAACTGGCAAAAGCCAAAAGATAAACAACAACAAGTGTCCACTTGAATTTCCTTGAGGTATTTAAGATTTCTGTCATGTCATGTGTGGTGCAAACCATGTACTATATTCTTTGTCTTTGAACTCCATGCGTCTTCTCTATGTCCTTGCAAAAACATGGTCTCTAAATGCACAGAATACCTTAGGGGTTTTCTCCTCATAGTCAACTAACCACCAGTTGATGTTACAGCTTGTTGCGCAGAACTGTTTGCACTGCAAATTGATGAGTGAGGTTTGCAGTAGGGACAAGTTGTTGATCCTGTTTCTATAAACAATGCTGGCAGTGATTTACTGTTTTTTTTAAAGTTTTTTTTTCTTTTTCTCTATAGTTGGCCAAATATGGCAGGTATGGGAGGAATGAAGCCCCCCCCCCCCCCATGGAGGGCAGGGGTCTTTCCTTCCTTCCTGTAAATTTTTTTTTCATTATTTTTCCAGATGGCACAACTGGTTGCATTCTTCCAGATGTAGCTCTACAAGCCATACCGGAACAGTATGGTGTTTTACCAACTGTCTGAAAAGATGGCAGAGTTTTTTTTCCTTTGCTTCTATCATTGGGTCTCCCCTGTGCATCACAGTATGTCACTGACTTTTCGATTTCTTTGTGTTTGATTACCTTTAGGTCATTTGCTATGGCTACCTCTAGGTGCTTTCCCAATAAAGTTGTTTCCAGTCACTGTCCTTTTATCTGAGTGTCTAGTTTTTGTTACTACTTTGCTCACTAACCATTTATGTGGTATAATGCCATATGTGTCATCGGTGTCAAAGTATGTCACTTCCACAACCCATTTAAGCCAAGTAAGCATAAGTACCCATTTCCATGGGTGGACAGACAGCACTGTGTGGCTGAACAAATTGTAGAGAGTCAAATATTAAGTAAATGGATACTGTCAGACTGAAACCCAGGGCAGGGGATGAACCTTGTGAATGAACTTGTAGCTTTTGCCTCCTGCATTAAATCGCCACACTTTTCAATTTAACTGCGTTTATTGGTCAACTCAAAACTCTTTAAGATTTTATTAGTATGACCTTCCTGCAGTGAATCTTTGCTGTCTTAGATTTTCACTTGCATTTTTTCTTGATACATAATTACATTCATTTCAGAAGTGTTTTTGTGAATTTCTCCTGCTAGTGATGTCAAACTGATATGTTTTTGGTGACCAGCCTCTGTCTTTCTCGTACATTCAGAGGAAGCACTTCATTATTTTTCCACTCATCAGAAAAATTAGCCTCCTTCTATGATTTGTTAAAACAGTAAGACTTCAGTATTCACCTGCAGATTATGGAGTTACTCTGGAACATGCTTTTGCTTGAAGGAGTAGAATCACCCACTGCCATTGGATTTGTTAAGTTTCTGTTCTCTTTTTCCATGAACACTATGCAGAAGTAATAATTTACCAATCCTGACTTTTCCCACACCTTGATAATCCTGGCCTCTCAATGTTATAGTTTCATTACTCTACTTTTTTGTTCTGTTTTGCAGCTATGATGTGTTTTAGCCCTCTTAATCATGGAACTGATTAACTTTTTGTCAGTGTGGTATTCTGGTATTTTGACTTCATTTCCTATTCCCTTCTTTTTTGTGTGACATTGTTCTCTTCCATTTTGTCTGGCTCCTTTTTTTCCCTATATGCTAATATATTTCCGTAATCTTAAATTATAAGCTCCTTTAGAACAGTGTTTTTCCTTTTTTATGTGTGTTTTATTTGTTTCACACATATGCTTATTTCCGTAATGGCAATTTTGAAATACTGTCTTGTTTTCCATACCACTTTCATGCCAGTATTGTAAAGAATTTTCTGATTTACATGCCCTTTTGTCACAGCCTATCCTAATGATTTCCAAAACCCTCACTTTTGTTTGGCAAGGCTCTCTGCATGATTGTGAACCATAGAGCCTTTTGATTATATATAATTTTCTTTATCTCTATCTCCACAGACTTGCTTTTTTTTAACAGACCTGCTCAGGGCTGCCAAGTAGCAGCAGAATTTTTCAAGCTACAGATATTACTTCCTCCACCCTCCACTAGACGCACAATGCCTGCTTTTTTCTGTAGTCCAACTGGCATATCCCTGAACTTCATGAGAGCAGAATACAAACAGCCAGAAATGTATTCCCAGCTGGCAAACTATGTAGCTGTTTATCCCACCTCAGTTAAATTATTTAGATATGGGTAGAAAAGTATAGACTATGACTGAAGTACTGTAGATACCCAGAATACCGAATGAAGTTAAAACAGCTTTTAGATTCATGTTTCCACCTGATATTCAGACTGCGTACCCTGACCTCTGTAGACATATCAGATGTCAGCACAAACTTGTTTCTTTGGATTGGTGAAGCATAGACTGATATTTTTTCTCAACCTATCTTCTGGCTTGTCCAAAGTATTGTAGCTGAAGATCTTTCCTGGACACAAAACTACATGCAGGTCTGGTATCAGCACCTGCATTCCCTGTGTTGGTGCTGGCATTCTGTACTGCATGAGCTAATGTCTCTGATGTGTGGTAAACACGACAGAATCATCCTTCTCGTGAGTCTGTGCTCAATGTCTGCACCTACACCCAGAAAGAAAATATGCAGGAACACAATGGTGCTGTTTATGATTGTTTCAGAATACCTAAGAACTGCGGCACACTACCTCCAGCTATACTTTGTGTCATCACTGACATCCAACTCCTGTTCACCTTATGAGTCTGTAGCAGTTCTAGCAGTGAAATTACTTGTGGCCGGTCACCATCTTTTTCTTTTTATTTGAAAATTAAAATCGTATGTTTTAACTGAGCTGTGTAAAACTAACACTCCCAACAGATTGACTATATGTTAATTCATAAATCTCAGCATTGTAAATGTGAATTGCATATGCACTTGATGCAAGATGTTATTGTAAAACTAACAAGCAAACAAATGGGTAACTACCTCCCAAAGTTAAGAATTTCTTTCTGATAACTGTTGCATCAAGTGTGCTGTTTAGTCACCAGTGTAGCACTCCTTTTGCTTCTGATTTACTCATGTCCTTTTGCTTCTGATTTGCTCCTCTGAATTAATTGAATACCACTTGTATTTACTAACTCAGGTGTAATATTTTATTTTCTTAAGAAAAGAGCGTAGTGAATAATTTGCTGTTAGAAGTCAAATGAATTTGGCTTTTGTACATAAATGTTATTTAAAATATCATAATTTTCCAAAATTGTCTTTGTCTTATGTGACCAAAATTATTTGTGGAATATTTTTTCCAAGTTTTCTCTGTAAACAGGCCTTGCCCAATATGCTTAGCCCAATAATCAAACCATAAAATAAAAGTAATTGATATAAATAGTATGATCATGTCTGTCAGTGCTTTAAATATTACCGTATACCTAGACATAGACTGTTGATGTTTAATTGGATTCGTAGATCTTACCATTGCCCTTAGTTTGACATCTCATCCTCTTCTCATGCTTGCCGTATGAATGATCAATAGATGTTCACTCAAAACAAAAAACTACTCACTCACAACTGATTGAGAATTTAAAGAAAGCAAAACCCACTTCCACAAATCAAAGCCATTTGAGTGGTTGTGCTGTACTTCCATATCAACAAAATTATATTACATATTCTACTCATCTCAGTCGTGTTTGGTAAGTTCTTCTCATTGATAATGTCCATGGCTTCACTGCAAGACAATAAAATGATTTTAGAATCATGTTTATGACTCACTAAGGTATGCATAAATCAGACCTTCTCCTGTCCAAACCCTACACCCAGATGTGTCTCAGAAAGAGTTGTGCTAGCTCCCTTCCTTTTTACACTATTAAAATATTTATTTCTGACTAAACCAAACTTTAGGCCTGCCTATTTACAGATAGCTTAGTGATCCTCTGAGTTGATCTTTCTCCACCACCCTTAACTCCCCTCTAGCAATGATCTAGCCACCATAAGCAATTGACTCATTAGCAAACAACTTAGAATCAGTGTTAATAAAACAAATATACTGTAGTTTAAAAGTCAGAATAAAACTGAATTTCTCCTAAAGTTGTCATTGTTTCATTTTATCTGCCGTCTGCTCTCAAGTGAGGACAGAAAAGCCTTATGAAAGGAAGTTCTAATGTGCCTCCTTTGTACAGACACCTCTGCTAACAGTAATGCAAGGATCCAGAATTTCTGAAATCTGTTCTGCAGTCATGTAGTAAAGAGTAGTGTACCACTTTATCTCTCACAATAAAATGGAGTGGTTACCTACATGTGAGTTTCAGTCTTTTTCTGCGTGCTTATGAAAGAACTTAAACCTCATCCACTCTTCATTCCTTGCACTTTCACAACATTTATACTGTTTATAGAACACTTTCATCCACTTTCTTTTGACTTACCCAGCATAACTTTCATAATGGTTCTAAGATGCCTTGTCATTCTTTTCCTAGTAAAATGCACACGTGACCAGATACATACACACACACACACACACACACACACACACACACACACACACACACACACACACACACACTGTCCTTTACAGTGCTGAGTTAATTCACCAGTGTGCCAAAAAAGTATGTTTTTCTGAAAGTGAAATGCAAGTAAGTGGGAACTCTTTGGCATTATCAAAGCACATTATCTTTCCGAAACAAAAAGTAGGCAAGTCATTGATGTTATTTTTCCTGTTGTCTTGAGCAAAACCCTTATTATCAACATTTGCGCTAGTCCAAAATGAATGTGACAAGTTAATTGTTATTATTATTATTATTATTATTACTATTGTTCATTTATTTGTTTATTTGAACTGATCAAAGCTGAATGAGGTCTCTTGTGCACTAGCCCGTATTTCCCTGCCGAAGTTAGGGGGTTGAAGGTTCAAGACTGAGTTTTACTTCTCTAGTAATGTGCTGTAGTGATACATACTGCAAACATTTACTGGTCTGCAAAATTAAAGCAAAATTTAAATATATTTTTTTCACCTTAGAATAGAGAGAGGTCCTACATCTCTCTGAAAGTTTTATTATATTTTATGAAAAAGCTTGAAGTTCAAATAAGAAATTTACTAACCTTAAACAGTAACATAGCTGGCAATATAATCTGGGAAAAGACTAGTAAAAATAACCTGGAAATAGATGGTTGAGAGAAATATCCAGTGCCAAGAACAGATTTAACTGGTGCTGACGTACTGAATGTAAAGCAAATCCCAAGAAGAAAAGACATCCCTGATCAGTATCAGTAAGAAACTAAGGTTCCTCATAAAATCATCCAAGGCTAACTTTGAAAGAAAAATAGCCAAGGATTCAAAAGATAACCACAACGCCTTCTTTAGCTATGTTAAGAATCTAAGTGGCAACTCGCAGATATGCACTGAACCAGTGCAAAATAGCACAAACTATACTGAACCTACTGATATTGCCAGCATCCTGGCAGATAGATTCAGTGCAAACTTCACCCCCCTCTCACCCCCAAAAGGGCTCACAATAATACCGGAAAAGTGTAGTGTGCCAGAAATCACAGACGCACAGGTGAAAATAGCCCTTTCAAAAGCCAAAAACACAGCGTCAGTGGTGCCAGATGGTGTCCCAGGCTGCGTGTTGCACGAACTACAGAACAAACTAACCCCCCACCTAAACACGCTGTTCAACCTCAGCCTCTCCACAGGCTACATGCCCATAGAATGGCACACAGCAACAGTTATTCCACTCCACAAAGGAGGGGCCACAACTGACCCTGGTAACTATCGCCCCATAAGCCTGACTATCCTGGTCTGCAAGGCTATGGAGTGCATCATCATTGAACTCATCAACAAAGAGATTGGGAACCTCCAAACACTTGACCTGACCCAGTTTGGCTTTGTTAAGGGCAGATCATGCCTACTAAACCTGGTTGACTTCTTCGATACAGTCACCAAGGCCATAGATGAGGGAGAGTTTGCTCACACAGACTACCTTGACCTCGCCAAGGCTTTCGACACCATTCCCCACTCGGGTATTACAGAAAAACTCACCAGCCTGAACATAAACCCCTACGTCATGAGATGGGTTGCAACTGGCTTACAGACAGAATTCACAAGGTAAGAATAGTGGGCTCTAGGTCCAACTCTAAACCAGTCACAAGTGGTGTCCCACAAGGCTCGGTCCTGGGACCCCTACTGTTCGGCATATTCTTCTCAGAAGTACAAGCAAACACAGGAGGACTATGGCTAATCAAGTTCACCGATGACTGCAAACTGGGAGCCATAATTGACTCTCCGGCTGACATGGACATCCTCCAAAAGGGCCATACCGAGATGGACACCTGGTGTCAAAGTCATGGCCTCAAGCTAAATGCCAAAAAATACATAGTCATCCCATTTGGGAAAAGCAAAACACCCATGAATTACCACATAGGTGGCAGCCCCCTTAATACAGAAGAGGTAATAAGAGATCTGGGGACCCAGATAGATAGTAACCTCTCTTTTGACAATTATATTGCCAAAGTAGTTAGGAAATCCTTCTATGTGGCCCATCTAATTACTAAAGGGTTCACATCTAGAAATAAAGAGATTATAGTGCCCCTCTATTCGTCACTCATCAGACCCATCATAGAGTACAATGCCCCATTTGGGATGTACCTCACAAGACACTTCCAGTAGCTGGAAAGACCACAAAAGTACCTCACCAAGAGGATTACTGGCCTCAAACATATGTCCTATGCAGCCCAACTGAAAAAACTCCGGCTGTACTCAGTGGCATATCGATACTCAGAGGTGATCTCTGCCTGACTTGCAAAGCCATGTCCAACTCAGAATTTATGGACATGCTCCACCTAAAGAAATCCAAGTCACTGCGAGCCACGCGCTTTAGTGAGCTAAACCTCGCCACAACAATAAATAGAACATGCTGGAGGGATAGATTCCTGCCACAGAGACTCTCCATGCTTTGGAACAAAATTCCAAACTACATTAGGCAGGGCCCCTCACTAACACTCTTCAAGAGAAACCTTGACGAGTGGATGGGTAACAGAAAATACACCACTGGGATCACTTCATTGGCTGTGCTTGACAGAGGATCAGTTAATTAATCAATGGGGCGGCGAAAGCCGACACACTCTGGCTAGGCTTATAAATGCCCTCAGGCAGATAGCCTAGCACCTACCTATGAGCCTGTGAACCTATGAATTTGGTAACAGAGTGTGGTTTCCAAGCAAGCCACACACCACATGTTGATATTAAGGAGGAGTAGCAGTTTTGTACAGAGGTTTCAAACAGTTATGGGATTACAATATCAATAATAGCATTTTTGAGATGCTTGAACTTACCAAGCAAGGCGATACTGATTTCCCCAATGAGGTTGTTATAGCTATATCAGTCAAACAAGTAATAGTGTGTGGGAATTTATGCCTGACATATTTCATATGTTTTATAATTGATATTGTTGTTATAAAATAACAAAGTACAGTTGAATAAAGCCAGTTATTTTTCCACTAAGTCGAGATACACTCATAGACGTTATATAATTGCACAGGATTGCTTCCAGTTTAAAGTACAGATCCACTGATAGCATCCAGTGATCACTCATCCAATGTACTTAAGATCCTTCATCAGGTATAGAGACACCAGGAACTTAGGAACAATACAAGACAAGCAGTCATAGAGACCATAAGATTCAGTATAATCAACTTATTGTGGCTCACAAAGCACTTAACCAACCAGAAAATACACCTGCACTGAAAAACTTCATCTATCCCCACTCCAGCTCCAGATAACTCCGCTCATCTAATAGACTGGTAGTGCAAACCATCAAATCCAACAACTCAGCCGGAGACTCCCTGTTCGCCAACTCTGCTGGCAAAATTTGGAACTCACTTCCTGCTAACATTACCATAAATACCACCTTATCTCAATTAAAAAAATCTCTCAAGGAGTATTTCAAGGCTCAATGGATATGTCCCTGCTCCAGGCCTGACTAAATCTTTATTCATACTAGTGCACTAATACTATGCATGTAAATGGAACTCAAATATCTTTTTATTTGTTAAACCAGATTAGACGTTTGTTAGACTGTATACATTTAACTGTGACTGTAAAGTGTGTTTTATTTGTACAATGTTATTATGACTCTTGTTTTATCTGTACATTGTGATGATTGCATATGTAACCACCTTTGGAGCTTTTCTCCCCTATCCTCTGCTGAAAATGGACGTGTATCCAGTCAGACTGTCCCGGTCAACAAATGTAAAATAAATAAATAAATAAATGTCTAGGCATTTGCACCTTTAAGCAGACACCTTAAAGTTCTTACCACCTCAAAATGCTCAAAATTGAGAATGGCAGTATATAGTAACTCTAGTGTAAATTTATATCTACTGGACCAATAATTATGACTAGCTTTAAAGATTGCCAAAGTAAGATTTTGTTTCACTTGTAATGGTAAGTTATTCCATAGACTGGGAAGATGCACCTTTCAGTGAGTTTTGTTTATTTGTTGATGTAGATCCCTAGTGATTTTAAAATAGTGATAGAAGGTTAAATAGGGTTGGGTTTTTGTAGCTCAAAAAGCTAGATACAATTCACCGCTGAGCAGCTTATAGACTACTGAGTAAAAGGAGAGTTGTGCCAACCTGTTGGGATAGTTGATGGATTTAAGGCCTTTAATCTTCTTGGCTAGAAATATCTGGGGCCTTTCCAGCTGAACAATATGTGTAGATTTGTAAATAATAGTGAGGCCATTGTATTCAGTGACTAGTCTGGTAAGGAAAAAGGACAGTACTATGATGATGTTTTTGGATTTTGAAGATATTCCCATGGAAATAACTGGATCAAATAGAAGGATTTATGTACTATGATAGAAACTTGATGATTAAATGAGAGAAAGTTGTCTGTAAGTACCCAAGTCTCTTATGACTCTGTCTGTCTAAAGAGATGTACTATTTAAATGTATGAGTTAGGAGTGTCTTTTTTTTCCTAAACACCACTGCACTTTTTTACATTTAGATTGAGACAATTTTTTGTTACTTTGGTCATGTGCATATTCCAGCCCTTGCTGGAGCTGTTTAATATTAGTAGATGAATGGATAACAGTGCCTAGCATGCAGTTATCAGACAATTTGATCAACCATCCTTCTGTGATATTAGACGGGAATTTCTACAGAATACATGTGAAACAGGAGAGGACTCAACATTGATCCTTGTGGTACACCAGTAGTTACAATTTTTTATTTAGAAAGAGTACCAGCAACTTTCACAACTTGAAGTATGTTAGATAGCCAGTATGCAGTCCAGCAGATAACATATGATTTTATAATTTTCAATAAGAGCAGCATGGGAGACAGTGTCAAAAGCCTTGGCCAGGTCAACATAAGCAGTGAGCATTGAGTGACCCCAGTCAGTAGCCTCTGTAACCATTTCAAGGAAGCCTACTTGGTTCAGGAGACAGGACCTGCCCTTCACAAAACCAAACTGATTGAGGTCTGGATTAGTTTTGCTATGATGCATTCCATGGCTTTGCATACAAAGATTTTGAGGCCGACTGGCCTATAATTACCTAGGTCTGTAAAGGATCCAGCCTTGTCTAGGGGATTTACAATGGATATTCTCCAGGCTTCAGACACAAACCCTGTTGACAGGCCAAGATTGATCATTTTGGGTGGAGGCTTAAAAAGTACATACAGTCTTGCATGTTGTCTGTTCCCATTGAATACAGACCAATGGAGCATCTCTGATTAGTCATTAACTGACTGGAAGATGGCAACTATCTTATTCACAGAGTGAGCCTTACTAAGCAGCAAACATAAAAAATAATGTAAGAAATTTAACAGAATATCTGATATCCAGAAAGTTGGAAATATTCTGAAAAATAATGCAGAATGAGAAAATAAAGTACATGCATTAAAGATTAGACAGAATGGTAAGTTAGTAGAATTTAGTATATCAGTTGTTGTTGTGTCTTTCGGCTTATCCCGGTTAGGGGTCGCCACAGCGGAACTCCGGTCCGCTTATGTTTGGTAGTGGATTTTTACGTGCTGAGTTACCATCCCTGACGCACAACCTTCAACAAAGGCACGCCCATTCATGCATACCTCCACACAGAAGACGCTCTAGCTGAGAATCGAACGGGACAACGTCTTGCTGTGAGGCAACAATGCTACTGCAGCACCACTACTGTGGACATACAGAATTCAGTATATCAGTAAGATTTAAATTACAGAACAATCTTAATGAAGAATCACATGGAAATATGGTTTGTCTGCTGCTCAAGACAAATCATGTTATTTAACATGAGGCAAACCTTGTGACTTAAGAGAACACAAGGTCTTGGAATACTTTGTCAGGCAATAACTGACTGTAAACATTTTCTAGGAGCATCTAACTATAGGGTGAGAAAGGGAAAACAAAAATATGATGATGAAATAACTCTGGAGTGTATGGAGGGGGAAGTAAAAGCTGTTGGAAGTATTTTCTGTGCAGAACCAGTCAAATTAATCAACAAGGTAGAGATAGAAAATATACGATTGATATAGGTAAACCTTTGTGTTGTATTCACTTGTGGAAACCAGATATTTTCTCCTTGTGGCGAAAACTGGATGAGCTAATTCTGATCTTTAAAGAAGGAAGAAAGCAGTACAAGTACCATGATGTTTAGTTCCCCATTCCTCTGTAACTGACAAAACTATGCAAAAATGTTAGTACTCAATGCACAACATGAATTTATAATGGCAGCTCTACAGTAACAAATCGTCTGTGTGATTCACATTTTGCAATGGTCTTGGTATGATGGTCAAACTGCACTGCTTTACTTTAATCCTTTTTGACTCATTACACTTAATCTTTTGATCAGAAAGCATTTGAAAATTTGAGACAAGAACTGCATTCTGGTCATTTCACTGGCAAATGTATTAATTATGGTGTCACAGTGTCCACTTTAGGATATATGCTAATTCATTCTTCTACTCACAACAGTCCATTTGATGCAGACATGTAAGCCTCGTGTTAAAATAATAATCTGTAGGCAGTGGTGTCTCTAATAAACATTCTAATTAAAGCAGATGAGAAGAACTTACTCAGAATGCTTGCTTAACTGTAGCTAGGATCTCTGTCCTCCCTTCCCTCTCTTATGGTGCATCAGTACGCTACTGTGCTGTCATCACCTTATATTTCCAATGAAATATTGCCTGTATTCATACATACACATATATATATATATATATATATATATATATATATATATATATATATATATATAAAACTTGTTGCTTTATGAATATCCAAACAAATGAATATACTCCAGCCTACTGTATGTTGTACTACACTACCTTCTACAGACAATTAAGATTCTCTCATGCCTTATTCCTTTTCCTACTTTGTTTTTTTTTTTTTTTGGCTCTTCCAATGCGGTTTCCCTCCTCTTTCTTGACCCTTACTTCCTACTTTTGTTCCTCCCTTCCTGTTCTGTCCAGCTCTGTCTGTGATGTAGTGAAGGTCACTGACTTTGTCATAAAAGATTTTCTCACAAAGATACGCTTACGATGAAAGTCATTTTCTGCAGTCTAGCAGTGAGGAGCTACACCAGTTGCTAATCTTTTGCTTTCCATTTCTGTTTTTTTTACACAATTTTATACCCAGTCTAGCCATTCATACTTGCTGTTCTGCTGATTAACTGATTAAAACTGCATTCTTTTAAACCTGCCATAGCTTTATGGACCACATAGATTCATAGGTTTGATGTAATGCCCCTTTGTCATGTGTTTGTCTAAACATATCACTCAACTTGAGAGACCTCAGAGGTTCATCACTAAAAAGATCACAGGCCTCAAAAATCTTGCATATCAGGACAGACTGGCAGCTCTCTCTCTCTCTCTCTCTCTCTCTCTATATATATATATATATATATATATATGTGTGTGTGTGTGTCTATGAAAGATCACCCCTCCACCCTTCTTTTCCTTCATAGAGCAAACAACTCCTCAAATACCATATTAAAACACCTAAACCTTCATTAACTGGTAAATAAAACCTGTTAGTGTGATATATTCATATCCTAGCATATTGCTCACCTCTGGAACGGACTTCCACTACATGTCAAGCAGAGTAGCATTCTGCAGATTGTTACAAGCCTAGCCAATAACTAGAAATCAGAATCAAACCCTAAATACCTTAAACATTATGCCAGCCCCTCCTTATCCATAGTCCATTCCCTATATATGACTGAGAAAAATATTCCCAAAATAACTCTCCAAGTACAGACCTCTGTGGGACACATTAGTACCTTCTTAAGGATAACCGAGAACCTCATGCCATGATTCATTGTGTCCTGCTGTTTAACCAATGTCGTATCCATTGAGTAACGTAACACTTGATATTTAATACATTTAATTATACCCTATGTGAAATAGTGTTAAATACCTTAGAAAAGAAATTGTGCACTATTGGGTGTTCGTCATATTGATTACTGCTGAAGCAGCCTTAGCTAAATGGGTTATACCCTCCCAAACATATAACAGCTAACAGCTGGACAGCTTTTAAAGCTTCAGGGCAGCTTCCATGCACCCAAATTCTCAGGTAGCTGGAGCAAAGTTGACCAAAAGACAAGTTTGGGTGCCAAGCCCTTCAAAGCTTTACTTCCACTGAAGAGTGCGCTTCTCTGAGGTTTTCAAGGATTACAGTCAGCTTATGCTGTCCCTTTGCTGAGCAGATTTTTGATTTAATAATTCTGCCTATTATTTATAGTTTCCTCTTCAGGAAAGTTATTTTAAAACTAGGAGTTTGTGTTTTAACAGACTGTCATGACACTGTGCAGTACTTTTAAACAGAAGTGCTCTTTTTTCATTTCAATTTAAGTTATTTAAAGTAAGTGAAAACTATCTTTTCTGTGGCGAAAATGTGTTTATTTTACTTTGTGGGGCTGGCATAGTTTTTTAAAGTTCTTTTTACTGTGTTTGGGGAAAATGTGAGTTTTTAAAGACCTTATTTTGCTGCCATTTACCACTTATTTTCCCTAGGAAAAGATACCATTTTTGGCTTGAGCACAGAACAAACTGTTAGTTCCACAGTCACTCCTTCTTCCAGCCACAAAATGAAAAAGTTAAGAAAACTGCCTGTGCCACCACAACAGGCTATCAGTTTAATGCAGCGGCAGGTGGGTGACTCTGGTGAGGCCATTTGTTGTAACTCACACCATTCATCTTTAACCCTGAATCCCTCTGGTATAGCACCTACAGCCAATATGAACTGGGGTTTGCCATGTCCTCTGCAGCTACTGGGGTGCCCTCACTGGGCAAGGGAGTGCCACTCTTGTAGGTCCTGGGAGAGGGAACAGGGAAGGCTTCCCTGTTTTGTCAGAATGCTGTGCCCATCCCTAGGCAAGCTGCTGCCACCACTAGTAATGCTGTTGGCCCCATTTTTCCTGTCAAATAGGAACAGAAAACTAAGCATGTGTCTATTCCTTCTCAAATTTCCTTAGACAGGAGTAGTTTACTAGGTCTGGCTCAGGGTTTAATTCAGGGTATTGATTCTTCATGTAAGGTAGTTTCTGATAAAAAGAAGAGATTCAAGATTCTGAATCTGGACAGGAGGATGAGGGGACAGTTACATGGTTGTCTTCTCATATTTCTGATTCAGAATCAGAGAAGTGCTCAGTTTCTGGCTCTCTCTTAATGGGGTTTCTCTTTCTTTGTCACTATTTCTAGAATCTTCCAGTATTTTCAGTGGGAGAACACAGGTTTCTTAGTCCTTCAGAAACTACTGTGAACTGTTAAGGAATTTCCAGAACCTTCCCGTGTGTGTGTGTGTGTGTGTGTGTGTGTGTGTGTGTGTGTGTTATTCCCTGCAATTTTCCTGACAGTCAGCCAGCTGCTTCTAAAAATAACAGGATGTGTAAGGTTCCTCACATTTTTTATACACTCTTCCCAAACCAGGCACAGCAGCTATAGCTGTAATTAATCCTTCTGCTGCTAAGCACTTTGCTAATTCCAGTCCTATGATTTCTAATAAGGATGGGAAGATTCTTGATAAGTATGGAAAACAGGTATGCTTCTGCAACCTTGATTTTCAGAATTTTGAATTGTCAGGCTCAATATGTTAAGGATTGTTCTAACTAGTTGTGAAAGCATGAGGAATGTTTACCTGCAGTTTCTTTAATGTGTTCTTTTGTTCAAGTCACTACTCATTGTATGACTTTGTGATACTTCTTCAAAAGCTGTGGACACTGGTACTGTTTTAAGGAGGTTTGCATTGCTGCATTTTCTGAACCTGCCAGATAATGTTAAAAATGAGATTTTAAATTCTTCTTTGCGTAGAGATTTAATTGTTTGGCTCCTCCGCTTCAGAGGAGACCAAACGTGTCATGAAAGGGATAAACTGATACAGGGAATCTCTAAGATTGTGCAACCCTCCTTTTCCAAATTTCCCAAGGGATTCTCTAACTCCTCATTCAGTTTTTGGTAAGAAATAAAATAAACAGTGTTAACATCATGCAGGTAAACAGACATTTAAGAAAAAATGGCAAGGGGTTCCAAGAAGAATTCTGGAAATGATCAAAAATACAGTCCAATAAGTCGGAATGACTGTTTAAGAAACCTTGTCCCTCCACCTGGCACCTCCTTTTGTCTTCCAGAAAGTCTGAATCTCCACTTTTCTCTTTGGCAGCAGATAGTTTCAGACAAATTGGTTTTGAGGATCATTCATTAAGTTTACAGATGGCAATAGGAGGAAATTTCTCCTTTCCAGGGGTACTTCTTTATCCTCCAGACCAGACTTTTATTTCCACCTGTCCTATATCACGTATTTTTTTTTTAAGTGCCACAGAAAGAAAATGCTTGGAGACTAATTCTGGATCTTTCTTTCCTAAACTTGTTTGTGAGAGTGCCCAAAGGCAAAAGGATTCTCATTTCACAGCCTGTCGTCCCTCCTTCCTCATTCAGGTTTCCTGATAGCACTAGATTTAAAAGATGCTTATCATCACACCCCTATTCATCCAGACTTCAGGCATTTCTTAAGGTTTTCTGTGTCTGGATCACATTATCAGTTCTGTGCCTTACCCTTTGGACTATACACTATACCAAGAGTTTTCTCAAAATGTCTTGTTCCAGTTATAGCTCACTGCAGGCTACAGGGTATCCACATTTTTCCATATTTAGATGACTGTCTTATTTTTGCTGAGTCTTTTTCAAAGTGTCAGGAATTCCTCTCTTCAGTGAGAGATCTGTTACACAAGGTTGAATTCCAGGAGAACATTCAAATGTCTTTCTTGACTCCTTCTCACAGGATTGTGTTTCTGGGATGTCAACTAGACACCAGAGTTCAAAGCGCTTTACTTCCACAGAAAAAATAGATTATTTATTTATTTGTGTTTGTTTACTGGGAAAGACCAACTGGGTAGTATCCATTTTCTGCAGACTCCTGGCCCAGGGAAAAAATCGCCATTACATTGCATTATACTTAGTTCCAGTTAAACACGGAGTGGTTACATTTTTATTTACATATATACACATACAGTAGTTACATTTTAGCATTCTAAGATTTTACAGAGATTGAAAGAGAAAGCCTAATTGCAACTTAGTGGATTGTACAGGCAGCAGTTATGGATAAAAATTGTTTTGTCATTACAGTGAGAGTTTGAGAATATGCTATTTAAGAAGAGTATTTGAAGAGTATTGTGCAGTGAGGGTGAGTACAAAGTTAACCTGGTGATGAACATATGCAGGACCAGGATTTGGGTAAGATGTTGTTTAAGCAGTGGTTTAAAATTATTGCGTTTGTCAGATAGTTTTATTTGTGTGGGGATAGTAAACCAGAGTTTAGCAATATATTGGGAGTAGAGCGAGTCTACTGCAAAATTATTTGACTTATTTGTGAGTAATAAGAATTTGTTACTAGAGTGGAGGTCCCCTGCTGGATAGTAGTGTAGTAATAAGTTTGGAAGTGCAAGGCATTTTTCTGGATAATGAATGAGTTTGTGTGCTTTATTTAGTTGTGAATATGTTAGGTAGCTGTGCAGTTCAGTTCAATCCCATTTAATTGCTTTAAGCTATGACAATGATGTTTTTTTTTTGAGGGAGATTGCTGGCAAATTTTATTGGCTATTTTATTTTAGCAGGAGGTGAGCTTTTTTCTTTGAGTATTGTTTAAGTTTATTAGGATAGGAGCAGCATATAAGAGAGTTGACAGTAAGAAGGTGGTGGCTAGAGTTTTTCATGTAGCATCTGTAAGGAAGCCATTGATCATATAAAGAGAGCCTAGTTTCTGGTGTGTATATTTAATGGCATGCAGTATATGCTGGTCATATTTGAGATTGTCATCTATTATAATGCCTAGAAGTTTACTTTACGTTACAGTTTCAATGACAGTATTGTTTGATCACTTTATGGTAAAAGATTGCTTTTCATTTTGGCAACTTTTTGAGATAAAAAGCATTAACTTAGTTTTGTTGGGGTTGAGTGGGAGGTTTGATTCTTTGAGCCAAGTTTCTACAGAGTAGAAAGATTTTGGGGTAATGTCTTGGAGCTTATTTATTGTTGAGGTTGCACGTATTAATACTGAATTGTCTGCAAAGTGAACTAAGCTAGCATGGTGAGCGGAGGTGTGGAGGTTATAAATAAATATATTAAATAGACGAAGACCTAGGACAGAGCCCTGAGGGATACCTATAGTAACTGGTTGAAAGGATGAGTAAGTTTGTTGCCATTTAATGGGTTGCTGCCTTCCAGATAGGTAACTAAGTAGCCATGGCAAGGAGTATTGTGAAATTCCTGTTGGGGAGAAATGACTGAGCAGTTCGTGGTGAGAGACAATATCAAATGCCTTCGACAAGTCTGAGAACATGGTGGACACAAGCAGACCATTGTTTCCATGCTGGTTTATTGCTTTGGTAAAATGTAGTAGAGCAGTAGTGCTGTGCTGCGGCCTAAACCCATGTTGTGTTTCTGAGATCAGTTTATTTGAAGTTAGTTATTGCATCAGCTGCATATGGATGCATTTCTCTAATATTTTGGAGGAAGGAGAGAGAGAATTGATTTTGGTCTGTAGTTATTAAACTCTGTAGATGTGCTACCTTTGTGCAGTGGTATGATGTAGTATTTTTTTCTACAGAGCCACAGATCTCCTGAGACAGATAAGTAAAAGAAACAATGTAGTTTAAAAGGCCTCTGTGCCAGTAGATGAACATTTTGATTTTGTTGCTCTAGGATACAGTTTTAGAAGGAGAGTTGGTAAAATATCAACTTGACCTGAATAATGGTGATGTATAACAACAAAAATTACACTTGACTGTTTGAACAACTATGTGATGGTAAGGAGAATTCTGTGGATTTTGAAATGCAAAGTTGAAAGGCAAGCCCCCAAAGATCAGTAAAACAATAAGAAAAGTAAGCAAAAGTGCAGGACTGCAGCTCTGGAAAAATACTGGCTCAGATGTAAAAGTGGTTACACAAGCAACTGGTGCAAAAGAAAAATAAACTTAAGGAAGGGAGATGGTGGACTGGTATAGCAACCAGTGGAGCACAGCTGAAGGAGAAAGTACCAAATGAAGTGCTGTGGTCTAAGAAAATGGAGCTACTGTAGTCAATACAGTTCTTTGTTTTAGGCTGCCATATGTATAATTTACATAAATATATAGTCCATAAACTGATGTTCAAACTTCAGAATTCACTGTTACATACGTATCTGCTTGCAGAGACTCTTCTATAAAAAAATAAATAAATACATAATTTTCTAGCTTAAAGAGACAGTTCATTGGACTGAGTCAGTGGTGACTCTGCACAAATATTGGCTCAGAGCTGAAAGTGGTGTAATAACTGTCTCAGGCATTGAGAAATAAGAAAGAAAGGGAGATCAAGGGTGATTAACGTGAAGCCATGCAGTTCCACTGAAGAAAGACAGGCGGTTATAAATAATGGGAGTAGCAAGTTTAGAAGCAGTGAAGAAAATAAAAGAGAAGGAAATAACATAATTAAAAGTAAATATCCGTGTCTGTTAAGAAGTAGAGAGTAAAAGGTGACCAGCAGGATGTATGTGGAAGAGGGTTTACAGACTGTAAGGCAATTGCTTACAAACTAGGACATTGATGCACTTGTCTTCAGAGTAGTCATTGTGCAGTCTAAAATACAAACAGAAAAGACTGGCTGCCTAGCACTTAATTAAAGCACAAGGGCAGAGGTGGTATAAAGTTTGCAAAAAATAAATGGTGAGTGGACTGAGTGGACTCAGACTGCCTTCTGGATGAGTCTGCTGTGTGTATGTTTTAGCGATGTTTCCAGTGAACCTTGTAACTCCCTTGTGCCCTACTAGAGTGAAAGAAAAAGAGAGAGAGAGAAAGAGAGAGAGGGAAGGAGAAAAAAGATCTGTATCTAGATCTGTTTTTAGGGTTTTCCACTCAGACTTCAGTCACTGCAAGAAAATCAGTCAGGATTTTGGACCTCATGTCCTCAATGATTCTCATGATACCCCTGGCAAGAATCCACATGAGAAAGATTCAGTGGTATTTGAAGTCTCTTTGGTTCCAGCGCCCTTTGTCTTTACAAATTCCAGTGCGGGGTTTGTCAGAAGAGAAATCCCTTGGTGGGGACAACAGATATCATTAAATCCCTTCTCCCTCCATGTTCCAAAGCAGTCAACACAGAAATCTCAAACTTTGCTTGGAGAGCAGTTTCAAGTGGGATAAAACTGCAAGGTGTGTAGAACATGAGGAACAAATGTAGACTCATCAGTATAAAACAGATAAAAAATATAAAATAAAACACTTGATATTTGAGCAAAACAATGAAGGGATAACAGTCAATGTAACAGCGTTCCGTGGCCAAGTAAGCTTCACTCAAGTAAGCTTCACTCAAAGACAAAATACACATTTGCTGTCTGTACTGAGGTCTGAAGAAGCTATTTAGCGAAAGCGCTAACCGACGTCCACTACAATTAAAGTTTTGGCTTTTATTTTTGGGCTACGCTGGATTATTTTGTCTTTGAGTGAAGCTTACTTGAGTGAAGCTTACTTGGCCACGGAACGCTGTTACATTGACTGTTATCCCTTCATTGTTTTGCTCAAATATCAAGTGTTTTATTTTATATTTTTTGCTGGTTTTTTTTGCTTTTTTTTGCTGTTTTTTTGCTGTTTCTTTTTGAGCATTTACTCCGCACGGATTTTTATTCCTTGATTAGTATAAAACAGATGCTTGCCCTGATGAAGGAACTCAACTCTCTGAATCATCTTTGGTCTTCAGGACCTCTTCAAGTTACTACAGACAATACCACAGTCATGTGTTACATCAACAAGCAAGGAGGAACCAGGATATACCCCCTTTGCAGGCTAGCTTGGGATTTAGAGTCACAGCAGAATCTCACTCTATAGGCATTCTACATTCTCATAGAGCATAATTGTGTGGAAGACAAGCTGAGAAGGACAAGGGCAGACGATCACAAGTGGAAACTAGATCAGGGAGTCTTCCAAGATTTGATCCATTTATAGGGAGTTCCTCAAGTAGACCTCTTTGCCTCCTTTCTGAAAAAATCAACTGGCAAGATTTTAGTCCAGGGCTCCATGCATGAAAGCTTGGAAGATAGATGCCTTTTCTTTTTCATTGGACAGAAATGTTCATCAGTGCTTTTCTACCCTTTCCACTAATGTCCTGGGTACTTCTACAGATTCAGAAAGAATCCTCCAAGATCTTTATGGGGACTCCTTTCTGGGCCAGACAACCATGTTTCTCCCTTCTTTTAGAATTGGCCAGGGACAATTGCCACAACCTTCCTCACAGACTGGATCTACTCACACAAGAACAGGGGTGTTTTATATATCCCAACACCAGTCAACTTCATTTGACTGCCTGGATGATAGGATCTTAATTCCTTTTAGGCACTTCTTTACTGAGGGTGTGTAGCAAGTACTAAATGAGGCAAGAAAACCTGCTTTTAGAAAATTATATATTAACAAATAGAGAGGGTTTTCTAGTGGGCACCAACAATATAACCAATTTGGCGAATAGTTGTTCTCTTGTTTTACAATATTTGTGAGTTACTATCATATGGCTTTTCTTACTCCTTTTTAAGGTTCATTTATTGGCCATTTCAGCATGTTTGCTCATGGATCCTCATCTTTCAATACAGTCTCATGTCAAAATGTTTTTGGAAAGGATTTTGCATAAGAGGTCTCCAGGAAAACTGGTGGCCCTTCCTTGGGATCTTAATTTTATGTTATAGAAGCTGACACTTGCTCCGTTTGAACAAGGTAACCTGGCTGACCTGGGGTTCTTAACATGGAAAACAGTTTGTGCTGACTTCTGCAAGAAAGGCATCTGTGTTGCAAGCTCTTATGGTAAGTCATACCTACCTCATTTTCCACAGGGGCAAGGTTTCTTTAAAAACTAATCCTTCTTTGTGCCTAAAGTGGTATCTGAGTTTACTTTAAGCCAAACTATCCATCTCCCTGTTTTCTATCCTGAACTCAAAAATGAGGGAGAAAGGATACTCCTTACCTCAGATGCCCACAGACAACTTGGGTACTTTCTTGACAGAACTAAATATTTCAGACCTTTGGATCAATTTGCTGTTCCTTGTGAAGGTAAGAAGGAACAGGCTGCGTCAAAACATACTATTTCCAAATGGTTGTCTAAGGCTATTACCTTTTCTTATACTCACCACAACAAAACTATTCCAAGCATGGTCAAGGCCCTCTTTACCAGGGCCTTTTCTTCATCTATGGCATTTTGAAAAGGGTTGGATACTAGAGGTCTTCTAGTAGCAGCAATTTTGTCCTCTGTACATACTTTTACAAAGCACTATTAGCTTGATTCCTTCTCTAGGTCTAGATTAGACTTTGTAAGGACCATTCTCCAGAGGCTTCTGGACTCTTTTCCTTCCACCTTTCAAATGTGGTAAGCTAGGGTAATCTGCTTATATAGCTAAGTGTACTACAGCAGTGATCAGTAGAATGAAGATAGTACAGTAAACGTACCATAACTGTAGATATTCAAATGATCACTGCTGCAGAAGCCTCTCCCCCCATCCTCATTGTTTTTTATTATGTTGCTTATGTTAGGGTGCGGTTATTTATTTTTTGTTGTTCCTAGCAATGTCTGTTCAACAACATGTAGTCCAACTCACTTTTACATTTTAACAGCTGTCATCTGTTACACCAGAAAAGAGCCTTTGTCAAGGGACAACTAGTAAGATTGGCAAGGATGGTCTGTCCTTTGGACACATTTTTTATGAAGATGAACAACTGAGGGTTATGTTACTAAACAGGGGATACCTGAATGATTTCCTTGAAAGAATTTTTGTAGAAGTATGACAAAAGGAAAAACGGGGTATATCGACCCCTTTTAGGAGCTGGTTGTTTTGATAATGGGGACACCAGTGTAGGATTTGCTGATGAGAGTACTGACAACAAGTTCAGTAAAGGGCTAATGTTAAAATACAATACTGATTCTAATGCCATTAGAGAGATAATGATAAAAACTGGAAAGGTTTTGAAATATGTGCCATGGAAGAAGACAAACTAGGGAGAGCCCCTATCATCACTATTAAGAAAAACTGGAGTATTAAGAGGTTTTTAGAAAGTGGGGAAAGACCCCTGAATTGGAAATCCAATAACAATGGGATGGTTAAATATGGGGGGTGCTCCCAATGTCCTTATGTCATTGAAGGTAGCAGCATTTTAATATGTGGATTTGGGAAAATAAAATGTCCTTGACATTGTAATTCTGACATGCAGAAGGTTGTTTACATTGCTTTATGCAGGAAATGTTCTTTTTTCTATATAAGAAAAAAGGAGCTTGCATTAAAAGAGGGAATTTACACACATGTAAGAGACATTAAAATACATGACCACAGGAATGCCCTTTGGAGTTACATCCAGAAAAGCGACATGATTTTGTTTTTTTTTTTTGTTTTGTTTTTTGTTATATATATAGTCAATCAGGGGTCAAGGGGGGATCCTGGAAAATTAGATTGGAGTGTAAAAAGTTTGAATGGCAGTTGAAAACACTTGCCACAGGATCCCATGAGCTAAGTGACTCAACTTCTTTAACTTGTTTTTTTTTTAAATGAAGGCTTTAAATTATTGATGTTGTTAATTAACAAGGGTGTTATTGGTGTTCTTAAAAATATGTATATTATTAAACAGATACATGTTTTACACATTTATCAGATATATGTATGCATTGTTTACTTTTTATTTTTTACCTTTTGTATTTGAATTTTAAGTAATTTGGTGTACTAAGGGTGATTGTCAATTACAGTTGGTTAATTGTTGATTAATTATTTTAGTAGGAGTGGAGATTTCTGGTTATACAAGCTTGTAGAAAGTATTACAATTAACTCTGATGAAGTCCTGTCACGTTCACAGGGATGAAAGTCCTTAGTTCATATTGATTTAATAAAAGTCAGATGTTATTAACGTGAGCTCATGTATATTGGTTTCATGTCATTTATCTGCCTGGAAGGAAGTATATATTGAATTTTGTTATATTTTGGAAATTGTGTTGCATCTACACAGGTCAGTGAAAGCCTTTTGTTTTGGAGATTGTCCATTCAGGGCCCGGCTTCCTTCTCCCTTTTGGTAGTAAAGCTCTGAAGGGCTTGGCTCCCAAACTTGTCTTTTAGTCAGCTCAACTCAAGCTGCCTGACAGTTTGGGTGTGTGGAAGGTGCCCTAAAGCTTTAGAAGCTGGACAGCATTTAGCTGTTATGTATGTGGCAGGATATAGCCCATGTAGGTAAGGCTACTGCAGTAGTGATCATTCAAACATATACTGTTATGTAAGTTCACTAACACAACCGTACTTTCTTCATCAAGTGCAGCTGCTACCTCTTCAAAGAATGCCCCACAAAGTCTCTCCAGAGCAATCCCAGAAATGTTCCATATGTAACAGAAGCAGAGTCCCTTCTGTATACTGATGGGTCTAAAATTGTTTGGGACTAATGTAACCCCCTT
Organism: Protopterus annectens; assembly: GCF_019279795.1. NCBI lineage: Eukaryota > Metazoa > Chordata > Ceratodontiformes > Protopteridae > Protopterus > Protopterus annectens. The sequence continues at coordinate 269,074,828 of NC_056747.1, read as the reverse complement.
CTTATGAATCTGTAAAAAAGCACCTTCGCTTATGTTATTTATAAAGAACAGAGAGCCTTTTGAAATGGTGTCCCTACTATTTGCAGTAATTTCTTATTTATGACATTACATCTGCAGGACTGTGTTTTGGTCTACTTTCTCAGTGTATATGGAAGTACAGATGAAATTTGATTACACAAGTGACACCCTTTTTCTTCCCTGCATTTTATTTGTTATCTTTAGACTGCCAGTTGCAGTTAAAAAAAAAAAAAAAAAAACGTTTTTGTTGTTCAACCATTTTCACAGTTTTAGTAAAGTAAGCTGAAACTGATATAAACTTAACTCCTGTAGCAGAAGCCCCATAATCTTACAGGCTGCAACCTTAAAATATGCAGCAGTTGTTTACTCATACTTTTATATTTGAATTCCTTTTCTTCATTTGGTACTGAAAACACAATGTGATATCCTCTCCCAAATGTTATTGCAATAAATATATGTCTACCCCCCCTTAAGAGGAACATCCTTTGTATATTTAGGCCCTCTCAGTTTGGCCAACTTCCAGGGACCTGACTCACTATTTGAATTAGGTTTCTTAGCAGTTCAAAGAATCCAGCTAATATTTTTCTTTTTTTAAGCATTCTCTTTGGCATCAGATAATAATGAGACGTCTGCTATTCACTGAGTTGGTGCCCCTACAAAACCACTGATTTCCCTTACGTGTCTTTCTTTTAATATCCACTGTAAACAAATGCTTCTGCACCAGGAGCCTCACCATTGTGTATACATTCTTTTTATTTTGCTTGAAATCTCATGGCATAACTGCTGTAGTACTCTATATATAAATAATAAATCTGAATTATAGATCCATATTTGTTTATTTTGCTTTATAGAGGGAGTGTGTTTCACTTGGAAAACTCATGTCAGCATGTTTACTTTCAGCTTCACATCTCATACAGTGGAAAAAAGTTTTGAGATAAAATGTCAGAAATGTCCTTCTATGACCATGCAACAAAGCCAATTTTTCTATATGATTTTTTTCTTAATTTCTTTTAACTTCTGGGAAGAAATCCTGCTGTTGATAACATGTCCCAGTAAGACTAATACAGTAGCCAAGTAACTCCATTGTGTTATGTGCCATCACTGTCTCTGCACTGAAACACTGATGAATCTCTTGCTTCAATGCAGCATTCCTGTTTCTCAGTTTTACAAGAAGACACCGCTGACCTCATTCTTTGTTCTGTAGGAAAGCAGAAGAAAGATATAAAATTGATATGTTTCATTTCTGACTTCCCTCACTGCTGTGAGGGGCATTGCATTAGTTCTCATTTCCCAGTAAGGAGGATACTTATGGCTATTTGAGAGTTCTTCAGTCTTATATGTTTTTGTTTATATTAGTCAAGGTGATAGTATAATGCATAAAATAACATAATGGGGTGCCTCACTCTTTTCCCTGACTACAGGGCTATCATATTAAGGTCTAGAGTTTTGCTGGCACTTAGCATTCAAGATCAAGGAAATGCACCAGTGACAGAGTGATAGTCATGTTACAAAGGGGGCGAAAAAAATTAAACAAAAAGCAATATAATAACATAAGAAAGAAAAATTCTTAATTTCTAGAGCAGATTAGAAACAACTGCTTAATGAGCAGGATATTATAGGGTCTATGTTAGATCACCGAACGCTTAAAAAAGTGAACGGTGATTGAGCGACCTTATGTAAGCGAAAGCTTAAAATATCGAAGCAACAGAAACCCAAATTTTTTCCTAGGGAAAGAATTTGGTTGTCTATGTCTGTTGCTTCGGTATTTTCAGTGCTGTGGTGGAAAGTTACAGGTCAGATTCAGGTAAGTGTGCGATTGTGTGGATGTGAGTGTTAGGGCGGGTTAGGTGAGTTAGGGTTAGGGCGAGGGTTAGGTATGTGTGCGATTGTGTGGACGTGTAAGGGTTAGGGCGGGTTAGGTGAGTTAGGGTTAGGGAGCGGGTGATGTGAGTGTGTGATAGTGATGGACCTTAGGGTTAGGATTTGGGTTAAGGTAAGTGGATAGTTAGTGGTGTGTGTATAGTTTAGTGTAGGGTTAGGTGTCAGATTTTAGGTGTATGTGTGTGGATTGCTGTTTGTTTGGTGTGCTTGTGTTGTGTGTATGTGTTTTGGAACAGCAAATTTTTTTCCCTAGGAAAAAATCGCTGTTTTGACAGTTCGAGATTGTAAGCTTTCATTTACATAGGGTCGATTAATCACCGTTCACTTTTTTAAGCATTCGGTGATCTAATATGGACCCATATTATATACCTCTCAACTGTCCAGGTTTTTGCAAAATGTCCAGATTTTTGCCTCATATTTTTATTCTGCTCCTCATAAAAGTTGTTGTTTTCTGGCAAGTCACAGAGAACTGAAGTCACCAAATAATGATAGACATTTCAGTTGTAGACTTCATATCCTTCATAAAATGCATGAGGATGCAACACCTATTATTCTAGCATCTTTTTTAAGTGTACAAGAGTAATATGTAAAATTTGTCCCTTTTTTGAGCCTTTGCCCCCCCCCCCCCCCCCCCCACACACACACACACACATATACTATTTTTGGCTTTCGCCAGATTTCTTGAGTTAAGAGTTTGAGAGGTATGAGGATATATTTAATTTGAAGTATAAATCTCCAGCTCTCTATTGAAATGTCGGCACTTAAAATGCTGAGTGCTGTCATGGCAGAAAAAAATAAGATTGAAAACACAGGTGAACAGCAAATCTCTCCTTTTAAGAGCAAATCCCCCTGTACTCCTGATGTTGGGTGCAAGCCCTCCGTACTCTCTGAACTTATATATGCTAACTCTGAGATCGCCAAGGGAATATTCTTAGAACTGGACATCTCAGACATAGTATACACAAGTCCATTGTTTTGCTCATTTAGCCTTTGAGTTTTGGGACTTAGTCTAGTGGGTTCCAGCATTTTAAATGGTTCCCATTAATCTCCTACTGAACATTCCATTGCAGTGTAAGATGGCAGTGAAGCCCCAGTATCTCTGAGCAACTGATGAACAGGCCTGCTGTTTGAGATGGTACCAGCACCAGCAACAAATTTTACAATGTCATTGTAAGGCATCTAAAATTCACAGATGAATTAAACCATACTGTGGTAATGAGATGAATCTGCTACCTGTACGTCTAGAGAGGCAAGGTGTACCTGGAAAATGGTATACATCAATCTCAAAAACAAGTAATAGAAGTCTACTACCCTTTAACCAGCTCAATACTAAAACTGCGTAGTTTATGAAATGGGTGGTTAGTTATCTTTCATTTCCTCCCTCTGAGGTGGTTCAAAGATTGACATCCTTCACACCACAGACTAGTATTTACTACCTCCAGGGCTGCCCCTAAATATATAGGAAGAATTATTCTTTTTGGATGTGCAAGTATAAAACAGAATATTTTAAGTAGGCATCATAGTGTATTGTTAAAAAATTCATTAACAGTGCTGCATCTTGGAATCAATACATAAGCAGTTTTGTACAAAAGTAGAACTATTATCTAATTATTCATACCATTTATAAATTTGCATGTAATAATTTCAGTTATGAAAAACTGATCAGTGCATACCACTTCATTATTAGTTCATTTCTGAATTATTGTACTACTCATATTTGCTCACAATGAGTTTATTGTAAATGAATATTGTACCCTTAAGTGATATTTATACCAAATTATGGGAAAAAAGGTCCAGCTGAGTCCTGGTACCATTATAGACATAGTCAGTTCTTTGGCGTTGTTGTAACCCCTGTCATAGGTAGGAATTTTATTTTTTCCCTTATAATCTGACTTAAATGTGGCACTTCTTTAATTTTCACTAGTACTGACACTATGTGTCTTTTATTTCTGTGAAGTCTTAAAATAACAAAGGCACACACAGAGGACTCCTTCAATTTTCCTTATACGTTTTGCTTTGTGTTGTTTGTTTTACTTTTTTGAAAGCTAAAATAACATCTGACATTTATACTTTGCATTAATGTATGACACTGTATAATTTTTCTGAGGAGCTTTTCATTTGTTTCTTTGTTTACTTAATGTCATCATTTACTGGTACTCTTTGCCTCTTTTGGCCCAGGTCACTGTTAAAAATGGTCTGGTGACCAATTCACTTACCCAGTTATCAATTTAAAATAAATAAAGGCACATAGAACCCCCTCAATTAATCTTTAACAGAAATGTTTGATTATTTCACATTATAATGAAGATTGTTTAAATGTGCTAAGACATTTCAACACAAAGTCAGGTCACTGATATGAGGTTTATGTAAAATATTTTGAATCTGATATTGACTTCAGATTTTGCTGGAAGTACACAATTAAGTGTCATAGGTTTATAGTTTATAGGTAAGTTCTAGACTAGTTGCCCTCATAAGTTATTTTAAGCCTAGCCAGTTTACCTTTTGGTACTTTAAATAACCTATCACATTTGATGGTAGATGGGTATCCTGTGGTTGATAATTATATATTACACCTAGTGAGAATGACTTGGATCACACTGTAAAATATCTGAGGGTACCTCTGTGTGGGATAAAGAATTTAGAAGCTGCCTCTGTCCATTAGTAGTACGGGGCAGTCCTGAGATAAATGTTGTATTACCCATCCATAGATCGAAGTTCAGCTTGAATATGGACAGGGATGAGCTTTGCTTTATTTGAATGCAGGAGCCTGTTTCAGAGCAGTGGTTTCCACTAGAAGATGTACTTGTCCCTCCAGACCATTCTGTTGATGTTGCAGAAGAGGTTTAGATCCCTGGATTGAGGATTTCTGATGCTATCTGACTTGCTGATGTGCAGTAAATCCAAAAGTATTGGATCAGAGAATGCCTTTTATGCTAGACTCAGGTAACGTCTTAGCAGTCTGTAGGATACCAAGTATAGTGACAAGGCTGGTCCACATAGTAAGGTATCTCTGTGGATTTTATTTTTATTTTATTTATTTTACATTTGTTAACCGGGGGTGTCTGACTGAGCCGAAAAGGCCTTTTTTCAGCAGAGGCCTGGGGAGAAAAGCTCCACAAAGAAAAATTACAGACACATTTAGTTATTTAGACATGATCAGTATACACACAAATTACAAGAGACATGTTTTTACAGTGGTATGCAGCACATAAACAGTTACAGTGGAGAGAACAAACAAAAAAATATTAATTTTAAAAGTAAAGGTAATTAACAGATTTGTGGTGTACAGCTGAAATGTGGAATGGATGTTCCATTTGTTGCCTGAGTTAGACAGGTACAGGCCAAAAGAGGCATTAAACTCAATTGGGCTAATGAGGGCTGAGTAAAGCGTGACAATGACATCTCTAGATATAGTCACAACCCCTTTGTTTCTGAGTTGCACAATACAGGACTTTTTGTTATGACAGTGGATTCATTTTGGTTGAAAGGTCACTGATCACATAAGGTACCAAATCCTAAACAGCCAGGTCAGCTCTTAGGAATGTATTTTCAATGTGGTAGTTCAGCAGGGAAGGCAACTTCTGAAAGGATGCAATAATGCATTTGTTGGCATTTTGTTTCAGTCCATGATTCTGAAACCAGTTATTTATTTGGGACAAACCTTCCCACAGGACTGCTAAGTCATTTTGGTATTCAGTAACTGCTCCTAGCTTGCAGTCATCTGCAAATTAAGTCAGCCAAGCCCTTTGGCATTGGCTTTTACTTCAGAGAAGTAGATGATAAATAGAAAAGGTCCCGCCCAAATCCTTGAGAACCCCAATGGTGACTTATCTCTTTGTGAAGATTACTTCCTCTACTTTAATCTCCTGCATCCTATCTGTGAGCCATTTGGCAATCCAGCAGGTCATGCAGAAGATTATTCACAGTTTATTTAGCTTTTCTACTATGCCTGAGTGGAGGATTGTGCCAAAAGCCTTGGCCAGGTCAGGTATGTAGTATGTACTGTTTTACCTTCATCTATTACTTTAGTAACCTTTTCATAGAAGTCCACAAGGTTGAGTAAACATCACCTGCACTTGATAAATACAAATGGAGATGACTCCAGTGTTTGGAGGTTCCCTGTCTCCTTACTGGTTAGTTCCATGCCATGGCTTGCATAAGAGGCTGGTCAGACTTATTGGTCTGTAATTGTCTAAGCCTGTGGAAGGTCCTTCTTTATGCAGAAGAGTGACTGTAGCTGTTCTCCATTCAGTTGGTACAAAACCTGTGTGGAGACTGAGGTTAGGTTGAACAGTGTTTTTTTTTTTTTTTTTGGGGGGGGGGGTAATCATGCTTCATGCTATTTAAGATGCATTCATGGATATTGTCAGGCCCCATTAATGTAGTATTTTTAGATTTTGACAGCACTTTCAGGACTTGGTTTTGTGTGATAACTGGAGAAGAGTTGGTTTCTGGTATATCTTGTGGGATAGACAGAAGGGAGAGAGGTTAAAGTTTGAGCTGAATTTGTTGACCAGTAGGTTAACTATATTTACAGCCTCAGTGAAGATATACATCAGTGCATTGCTGCATTGTTCTTCTGAGATTAAGAAAATAATTTTAAAAAGCCTTGAGATTGTCTATGATTTGGGTGGCTATTCTATCCTCAGACTTGACTTTGGTATAGTTTATTAAGCTACTGAGTTTGATTATTTCAATGACAAGTCTTCTATCATTTTGAGAATTACTCTTCTAAGTTTTGGTCAAAATTCTCTTCCTTTTATTGTAAAACACGTTGAACTTATGGTTCTACCAAGGAGGTTTGTTTCAGGGATTTGCCCTGCACTTGTTCCTATGGCATACAGCTGCATCATTTCAGCAGTTTACATGCTGGTATAGTGTGGTAATGTAAGTTTCCATATGTTCAGTTGAGTTAACTGTATTTGTTGGAAAAAAGTACTTTCCTGGAAGGGGTTCTGGTTTCAATTTTATTTCAAGGGAGACTGTTTTATGGTCAGACCTATCAATGGTACATGTGGCCACCATATTAATGACAAGATTCAAGATGATGTTCCCCAGTGGGCACTCTGGCTAATTGTTCCAGGGCATTTTTATTGACAAAGTCCTGGAATTTCTGTGCTTGTGCACAAGTGATGATGTAGGTTTCCCAGTCTATAGTTAGATAGTTTAAATCACCAAGAAAATAGTATTGGGTTTAATACTAAGTGATTTCAGTTCTAACAAATAAGCATTGTGGCTTTCTTGGGTCATACAAGGAGGTCTATAGCTTGCTAATATATGGTACAGGACCTTTCTTTTGGTTATTTGGATATGATGAAGCTGTAGAGCATCATCCTGCAATAGTCTTGATGTGAGTCTCTTCTGGATGAAGTCACATCCACTTTTTTTTCCTGCAGTAAGTGGTTTAAACATGTAGAAGGCATTATATAGCCCTGTGCAGCCAAAATCGTATCAGCCATTTTAAACAATGTTTCAGTCACTACACAGACCTGTACATCCTCCAAGGTGAGGAGGGATTGTAGGGAGTGGAGTTTCTTCTTTAGGCTCCTTCATACTTTACTTTGCTTGCTTTGTTATGTTGGTAGGTTTATCAGGTTGGCATTGTCTAAAAAAGGGCACTATGTAGGTATACATTGTCTTTGCCAGTAATTGAAACCCTAGGGGAGAGATGCAGGCCACCCCTAACGAAGCAGCATGGCCTGTTGATCATATCCTCCCAAGCTGGCAAATATTAGACCCCCTTCAAATGTTACCAAACCTTAGCCAGTTATTGAAGTCAGTTATTATTTACTCATTTTGTGGCATCATCCTTGGAGAAGGTAAACAGCTAATTGCTAGGTTCATATCTACCTGGGACACATAGTTTGACAGCTCCATCATGTCTCGTCTCTTATAGTCCTAGGAGGTACATCTCAAGTCACTGATGACCACTTGTAGTATGACAGAGTCATACCAGTACTTGTTTAAAGACACGAGTGTGTGTATGATTTGAAGATCCTGGCACCAGACAAGCAATTATCCATCATGTTTCCCTGCTCAGTCTAGTAAGCCATATACCTGTATGTCTTACAGTGGAGTCACCTATAAGTAGAATGTTAATGTTGGCTGGGTAGATGCCTGCCTTATGGGCTTGGCATCTGGGACTTTTGGATTCCTTGTGCTATGTGAAGTGGCAGTCTTAACTTTCTGAGTGTGCTTTGTGCCAGTGTTACATTTTGGAGGTCGATGAGGTTTGGGCAAGTTAAGCTTCAGAACCTCAGCATATGATGGATTATGTATATTGTGATGGCTTTGGTGAGGTGCGATGTGTGGTTTACTGATGATGATTTTGGTGTCTGAGTTTACTGTTTGTGATTTTTGCCTTCAGGGACATTAGATATGTACATCTCTCACACCATGTATTATGCTGGTTGAGATGATCATCTGACAGCCTGAGACAATTCTTACACTGTCTTAAGGTACCCATGTCAATTGGGTTGCTGTAGAATTATGGAGAAGTGCTGCTCCATAGTTTTGACAGGAATGACTCAAGGGAGATAGGGGTCACTGTAATGGAGACTTGTCAACTTGCCAAAGGTCATTCAGGGAGCATTGTATATGTAAATCCCCTTGGATTTATATATACAGCTTCCAAGGTTGCACAACAGTGGAGAAAGAGGCATAGTCCACTGCTAGTGAAGTTAGCTTCAGTGAACAGCATTTGAAAATGTTACATTTGCTGAAGCTAACTTCACTGATCTGACACATTACAGCTATAACTGCTTGGAGTTTGGGTTGTTTAGGATGCTGTTTGTGTGGACTTACTAGTAAGAATTGTGGAAATGCCTAGTCATTTTGTGTGAGGTGTACTGTAGCTCAAGGTGTGTTTATTTGTGCTTGGCACAGACTATTTCAGCTCGAGACCAGAATTTCTAAGGTTATATATATTTTGCAGATTTCTTGTAAGGAAAAAAAGCTCTGGTGCAGACAACCGATTATAAAGGGAATCCAATGGCAGTGGTGAGCTGAGTGCAGCTCAGTTCAGCTTTTTTTCTTCCTCACAGTTCAGGGCTTTCTGTGCTTCTCAGAATCTTGACTAAGAGACCCTGTGTGGGCACAGCTGTTTGTTGATTATAGCAGACCAGCTAGAGAGGGATCCAATCAAATAAAGCCACTAGTGAAGCTCTGTGACTTTGGAACCAGTAGCAAGTCACAGTTCTCTTAGTCCTATGACTCTGTTGCAGGTCATTGAGCCCAGATTGGCTAGAATTTCGGAAGCTTTAGCTTTTACAGTGGGGTCAGGGAAAACTGTAAATGATGTATAAATAGTGGGGAAAGTAGTATTTCATATATCACTTGGGGCTAGAAAGGCTTTTAAGAATGCAGCAGCCACAAGATTATGGGAAAACAGAAAGGCAATGGAATGTAACTTTAAGCAGAATAGTAAGCAAAACTGGATTATAAATAGCAGTAAAAGCACAAAACCTGCAGCACAGATTACAGTACTGCCACTATTACAATCCAAATTACAGTCTTAGGCACTAGACCAGGCAGAGTTTTACCAGTAAGACCACTTATGAAAAAATGTTTGATTAACAACAGCATTAATGAAAGGTCTCAAAGTTTCATTTAAAAGATATCTCAAGTCAAGACTTCTCTTCATAAAGGGGTGTCATCATTTTGGGATTAATACACTGAAAACAGGCATGAGCAGCTAAAATTGTGTTTGATAACTTGGGAATTATGTTAGGCATACTAACACATTACTTCACAAAGTTTTATTTTTGCATAGTATTTAAGTTACTTAAAATTCATTTTTCATTTTTCACTTCAGACTTATAGTACAAGCATCAGAAATTAAAAACAACGGTTTCATTTAATTTGCATTATAATTCAGAAACCTTTTACTTGTGAACAAACACAGTGCCAATTTTTGAATGAATGTGGTGAAAACCAGATGGGAGCAGATGATGGGAAAGATGTTATCTTTCTATAAAAATGATTGATTGACAGTATAGCGGCAAAGTAGAAGTTATCAAAAAACATTCAGAGTGAACTACAGAAAGTTTGCATCACTGAATTTAGTTGTTCTGGGTGTGCAGTTTATTTAAAGCATGTGTTCTGACTTCACTTCCTAATATTGTAAGAACTACTAAAAAGTTCAGGCCAAGATCATTTGCTTTGCACATACCCTCATTTAAGGTTTAGGTGACAAAAATCATTAACTTGTTAGACATTTACATAAAGGAAACATGGATGAGGGATTGAAGTAAACTACTACTGTATAAAGCACAGAGTAGATATGAATGGAATTGTAGTAGGAAAAGCAATTTTAAAGTAAAGTAGAAAGAAATGAACTCTGGAATAGGACACCAGAATGCAAGCAGACTGAGGTTATCAGGAGCTGCTAAAGGGGGAGAAGCAGTGGTGAAGAAAGGTACAATGCTGTTAGGAAGGCTAAGATTAATGGCTGTAACAAAAGTAAAAGGCAGGGAAGTTATCAGTAACTGAGAGAAGGAGATCCTATGCACAAGTACTTAAATGAATCCAGAAGTAATGGCAGGAAATTGTATAGAAGGGCAAAGATGAAGCAGATAAGGTGAGAGTAGAAATTATACTTGCACTACAGGATTCCACTATGTGATACTTGAGTGGAAAAGAGGAGGAAGAGTTTAGTTTGGGTGGAATATTTGCATGATCCCACGCTAGACAGTGCAAACTGATTTCTTTTAAAACATTCAGAAAGTAGCTAGATGATATACATGTGATTGTACCTGTGTGAGGGGCAAAGAGATGGCACAACAGAGAACAGTAACAGTAGGGAGCTTTTTAGGGGTTGCACAAAAGATGATAATGCATTAGTCTTTCTTCTCTGTCGAACTGTGATGCCATATCTTAGTTTTATAATATAACAAAGACTGAAAACAGTAAAGCAGCATGTTCTCAAACTAAATGTAAGAAATAAAGAAATAAAAACAACTAAAATCACCTAAGCACTTACTGATTAAACTCTTCTGGTGATGTTAGTTATTATTTTTATAATATATACATTTTGCAAGGAAACAGAGAATTATGGGACTCACTGTTTGAAGCGCTGATGCTATGATCAGAATCGGAAATGAATTAGTAGCCGGAGAAAGTTGGTAATTTTCTGCTGCATGTAAGCCTGCACAAGAGGAGAATTCTCAGACTTAGAAAAATGTATTTGAAGAGAAATTGCAGATGGGGTATAGCATCACTTGCAATAGTGCAACAGGAGTATGTTTTTGGAAGGGGTGAAATTTCAGAAGTGAGGGACCAGGAAGCAGTGAATGAAAGAAACTCAAGCAGAAGTGATAGTTTAAACAAGATGTTTTCCAGTGCCAGATTCTTACATGAATATAAGTCAGTGGTATTCTGTGCTAGTGTGCCACAGAGTTGGAATGAACTGACTTACTGTAAGACAGATACACTGTGTAGGATAAGAAGACCCTTATGCAGTAGAAGAGGTGATGACAGTTGCACCATTCACAAGAAAGTAATGGGTGTATCATATAGAAGAGATGAGTGTACCACCAATGCAGTTATGTTGTACAGGAGATATGAACAGAAGATGTAACATCTTGTTGACTACAGGCACATCTATTTTGTGTGCAAAAAGATGCATCCATAGAGCATGGTCAGATTAAAGTTGATTAGCTGATGCGACCCGTATGAGACATGGTTAAAGGATTCTGACATGAATGGAAGGTAAGCATTTTTCTGAATCAATGAATTCAAAGGAAGGGCCTACAGACTTGCAAATATTTTTTAATTAGTCCTTCCTGGTCAATGTCCAGTCTCTTAGGAGACTCAGGAAATAAAACAGAAGTATGGCTTGAGAACTGAATTGAAGATAGAAAGGTATGAAGAAGCAGGTAAACAGAAGAAGAGATAGTACTTAGTGAAATGGGTTTGATCATTAATTGACTGTAGCAGCAGACGTTACAAGAAGGCAACATTTCCATACTTACAATATAGGGATTTATTTATTTTATGTGTTAAGACTCTTTAGGAGATTGTTTTGTTTGTGTATATAAAAACAAGATGGAGGAGTATAACTGGCAGGTAAAAAATAGTCGTGTAGGTGTCTTTTATTTGTACTACTAGTTCTTTCCTGAAGTTTGAGCAGTTGGTAAGTTGCCAGAAGTATGCTGGGAGGTGATTCCAATTAGGGGAGGCAATTTTACTGAAACACTTTTCACATATGCCACAGCCAAAATGAGAACAGTTTAGAGTTAGGCTGTTGTTGTTGACCTGGCTTCTGAGAGGCTAAGGGAAAGATTTTATTTGGAGTTTACTTCTTAGGGATGGGCAGAAGAAACTTTTTAGTATTTTAAAAGTAAGGGTGGATAGAGGAAGTGTAGAATGGGCTGTGATTGGAAGATAGTTTGCCTTTTGCAGGATGAGTCATTGATGTTCCAGTTGCGATGTAAGACAAATGGCTCTGCGTATGTTATCAATTGCTGTTTGTGTTTTAAAAGTGTTATATGCAGAGTTTAGGGTAATAATTGGCAGGGCATAATCTAGCCTTTGGATGAATACGTTCTTTACAAGTGCTTTTCTGGCTTCTTTGGTGAGGTTATTTGAAATGGAGCAGGAGCATTTCAGTTGGGTAGTAATTTTTGCAAGCACATTGTTAACATGTTTTCTGAAAGTCAGTGTTTTATTAGTTCTCGGGCCAAGGTTCGTGTACTGTTTGACCATGCTTTTTTTTTGTTTGTGTACGCAGGGTAGTGATCAACAGATAGAAGCAGTTTTAAGTTTCTGCTTAGAATCAATGAGCATTGTGGCAGTTTGTTTTGGTAAGTCCAGTAAGGATAGCTGTAAAGGCCTTTTGAAGGATAGATTGGACTGAGGAGTTGGATGGTCCAGGTCTGTACAGGATGAGATCATCTGTATAAAGTGTTTTCACCTGAAGGGATAGAAACGGAAAGGTGATTGATAAAGAGAATGTGAGAGGCCCAAGGAGGGACTCCAGCAGATAAGTAACCACTGTCAGTTTGTTGAGCACAGACTTGGACTCTAATGGTTCTGTTAGTGAGATAATTCCTAAATCTGAGTATAATGTTATATCCAAAGCCTAAATTACTTAATTTTTATAGAAAAAGGGAATGGTCTACTCTTTGAGAAGTTCTACATAGAACAATGAAGACTGTTCCTACTGTTTTACCAGAGCTCCACAGAGTTAGGCAACCAGCCACTGCTCTGCTGTATTTATCTGTGCAATCCAAAGAATCTGTTGCATTCTGTTAACTATAAGTACAATTTTATACTGTATGCTATACTTTTAAGCTGTATTTTTGCTATAGTGCTGATTTTTAAACACTGTTCTTGCTGATTTGTTGCATGTTTTGCCTGTTGTAGCATAGACTAGATTCAGACCTGCTAAATTTGGTTCTGATTGTTAAACTGAGCACTAAACCAGGCTGTCTTTTGTTGGAGAGGGCCACCTGCACCTTGTGGCAAGAGAGTGCAGTTAGGACTCATCTAATTGAAGGTTTCTGGCACAGGGCTCTATTTTGAGCTTTTTTATTGGTTAAATTGTTTAATTCAGTTTGCTCACTGTTGCTACATAAGCCCGCATTTGCGTGGGTTTGCACTTGTTTTAACACAGTTCCACACAGCTAGGCCACCAGCCACTACTCTGCAGTATTCATCTGTTTACAGGTAGTGCACCTCCATGCACCATTGCATAGTGGGGGTAACCACTGGTGGTTATAGACACAAAATCTTCATAGATAAATTTCCCTTAGTAGCTGCCCTTGAACTGTCTGAGAAGTCCTTAAATTACGCTTAGCTGCTCAGAGAGCACCACAGCTGTATTTTTACCCCTTAAACAGTCCCAAAACCACCAAATCTACAATAATCTCATACCATTTAGAGAACCCCCATAGAATACACCCTTATAGAGCACCCCATTAGTACAGACCCCATTTAGAGCACCCAGTTATACCACACCCCTCCATTTTCTCTCCCCACTATAAAAACAGGATTTAATCTAGGATTATGGATGGTCAATTTCCCTCCATTTCTCCTATAAGATTGATTAACATAAATATCCTGAGGCAGTGTACCAACTGCCTCAGGTACACAGACAACCCTCTACTCCTAAATCACCCAAGTACAATTTGTGAGAGATGCATCTACAGTAAGAATATGAAATCCTTGCTCTCTCATGAACAGTAGCACTGAACAGGTTGTCAGTGACATGCTACACCTCCTACGCAAACCAGGCACTCAACACATAAACCATCATACAAGGAGGTACTCACCAGAAACCTACTTAAATACCAGAGACCTTTCAAACACAAACATGCTACACCTAATACAGCACCTACAGCACTCAATACACATAAAACACAAGCACCAGTGTCTCAACAAATAAGGCAGCAAGGCAAAGCATATCAAAAACCAAATTTTTTAGTCATAGGTTACTCTATTGTGAGACACACAGATATCCCAAACACCAGGCTGGACAAGCATAAGGTTACAGTCAGCTGTCTATCAGGTGCCAGTATGTGACAGATCACACATGAACTCAAGTCTGTCAACAACAAGTACCGTTATGACTCATAGTTCATAGTTCATGTTTGTGTGAATGACTTGAGATGTACCCCACTGGACTATATGAGGAGAGATATGATTGAGCTCTATGAATATGTGTCCCAGGCAGGTATGTCCCCAGCCTTGAGCAGCATCCTACCCTCACCTAGGATGATACCACAATATAAAGAAAAAAATATTGACTTCAAAAATTGGCCTAGATTCTGGTGTCATTCTAAGGAGATCCAGTTCCTGTCAGCTTGGGATGACTTGGTTGACAGACCACACTGCTTTGCCAGAGATGGTCTTTACCTGTCACCTCTAGGCTTTCAGCTATTGGCTAAGGCACTTGCCTCCTCCATAGTGCCTTTTTTAGGCAAGGTCTCAGGAACAAAATTTCCGACGTGAAAATATCACTCACAAATAAATTAAAGGTTATGCTGCTAAACACTTGGAGTTTCAATCAGAAACTGCACTCTCTGGGAGCACATCCTCTCCATGGAGGATGTTGATGTCTGTGCAGTTACAGAAACTTGGTTCAGGGCCGCAGAGGAGGAGTATCAATCTACATCAAAGATAAGTACACCTCAAGACTGGTTAGACAGGAAAACTCCACGGAGTTACTCCAAGTTCAACTAACTGTGGATAAATCCCCCCTCCAAGTCATCATTAGCTATAGTCCACCTTCAGTGAACCAAGATACCCACACAGTTTATTTGGACCTACTTGAGTCAATCAAATTACAACCAAACACTCTAATCATGAGCAATTTTAACTATCGCTGCATTGACTGGGAAGCTTATATGAGTACCAGCATACTCACACAAAGGTTCCTGGACTTTGTTAAGACTAATGCCCTCGATCAAATAGTATGCAGCTCTACAAGGGGCTCAAATATTCTTGATCTGGTCCTCACCAACATGGGTGACCATTACAACAACACAATTAAATCAGTCAGACTTGAAGTAGCTATAACACCTGGGCCCTTCTTAGGTGAAATCAGGCTAAAAATTTTCACCAAAGCTAATTATACCCTCCTAAGGGATGCCATAAATAATGTACAAGCTCCTGTTCCCACTGATAGCATTGACAACTTTACTAAGGTATATACAAATGCCTTGTACAAACATTTATACAAATGTATTGACACAGCTGTACCTGATAAGATCAATACAAGATCCTCAAGAAAAAGCAAGCCTCTCTGGCAGAGATCTAGCATTAATAAGTTTTACAACAAGAGGAGTAAGTTGCTGTCTAAGAATAAAAAAGAAAGGTCCTGGCACTGGAAGAATACCCTCCTCTGCTTGAACAAACAAATAAGACAACTTGAAAAATCCTGTATGGCAACTTAAAAAAAAAAATTAGCAACCATAGCTAAAGATAACCATAAGGCATTCTTCAGCTATATCTGTAACCTAAAAAGTAGGACCCAGACATGTGCTGAACTAGCTGTGGATGGCATTACACACACTGATTCTGCAAAAATAGCTAATCTATTAGCTGACAGGTTTGGTAAAAATGTCACCCCCCTGCCCCCTCCAAACATTACATAAAGCATTCCCACTACATCTCCCACACCTTGTATCTCCAAAGAGCAAGTCATTAATGCTCTCTCCAAGGACAGCCTCTATGGGGCCAGATGGCACCACAGGCTGCGTTTTAAATGGTCTAAAACATGAGTTAGCAACTCCATTAGGTACTCTCTTCAGCCACAGCCTGAGCACTGGTCCCTGCTGAATGGAAAACACCAACCATCAACCCCCTTCATAAAGGGGGTACAACAACAGACCCTGGGAACTACAGACCCATAAGCTTAAGCAGCCTTATCTGTAAGGCCATGGAACAAATCATCATTGACTTTATAAATAAGGATATAGGTGATCTCCAGACCCTTGATCTGACACAGTTTGGTTTTGTCAAAGGTAGGTCATGCCTATTAACCCTGGTGGATGTCAAAAATGTCACCAGAGTCATAGATGAAGGCATATATGTGCATATAGCCTACCTTGACTTAGCTAAGGCTTTCAACATAATCCCACATTCAGGCATCATTGATAAATTCTCACAGTTGAATAACAACCCTTAGGTTATCAGGTGGGTTGCTAACTGGCTCACCATCAAATCACACTCAATCAAAGTTGGGGACTTTACTGTAACCAGCAGATCTGTCACCAGTGGGGTTCCACAGTGGTCATTGCTGGAACCCCCTATTGTTTGTAATATACTTCTAAGAAGTTCAGACCAAAACAGAGGG
This sequence comes from Protopterus annectens, assembly GCF_019279795.1. Classification (NCBI taxonomy): domain Eukaryota; kingdom Metazoa; phylum Chordata; order Ceratodontiformes; family Protopteridae; genus Protopterus; species Protopterus annectens. The sequence continues at coordinate 269,058,132 of NC_056747.1, read as the reverse complement.
GTCGTGGCTGACTATGTTTGCTGATGACTGCAAATTGGGTACAATCACTGAATCCCCAAATTATGTGAATATACTTCAAAAGGGACTTACACAAACCAATGATTTGTACCAAGGCCATGGACTCCAACTCAGTGCAAAAAAAATGCATTATCATCCCCTTCGGTAAAAGCAGTAGCCCTGCAGACTGTCATATTAGTAATAATACCTTAAGTAACAACTCAGTAGTGAGAGACTTGGGAAGTGTTGACTGTAGCCTAAACTTTGACCAACATGTCTATAGTGGTAAAGAAGGCATTCTACGTTGCACCCCTTATTAACAAAGGCATTGCCTCAAGAATGAAAGAGGTTATAACACCCCTGTACTCGACCCTTATCAAGCCAATAATTGAGTACAGTGCTCCCTTTGGTATGTACCTTACCAGGCAACTGCAGCAACTTGAGAGGCCTCAGAGATTTCTAACCAAGAAAACTCAAGGTCTCCACAGCAAATGTCATACATTGATGGAAGTCACGGTCACTGTACTCAGTAGCATACAGACTACTTAGAGGAGACTTGTGCCTGGCATACAGAGCAATCTCGGATCCAAGCTTAATGGAAATGCTGCACATCCACAAGTCAAATGGGGCAATGTTCCAGGGACCTTAACCTGGTCTGTGACATAAATAGGACCTGTTGGAGAGACAGATATGTCTCTCAAAGGTTGCCCCTCCTCTGGAATAGACTACCAGTTCACATAAAACAAAGCCCCTCTATGACCCAGTGTAGTCTGGATTACTGGATGGGAAACCATAAATTCCTGCCAGGGATTTCACCTATGACCTTCCTAGATATTGGGCAGTCATTGCTAACTAAGATCCTTTATAACACCCATGTACCTATGTTAACCATCCCTTCTGCACAGCTGACAAGATTCAGTCTGTGACAGGATAAAATGATGTTAAGGTGTCCATAAAGTTGTGTTTGTGCATCTGAAAGAATGACACATTTGTTGTGGTAGTCATAAACTTGAACATCAGTGAATATTTCAAGATTTTAGTGAGTGGGCAGAGGACAGAAATAGGATGTTAATCTCATAGGCTATAATGAGAAGAAGATACAGGAAAAGGTATAATGAAAGTGTATTGGAAATGGGCTGGTTCATTATCAGGCTTGATTGAAAGACTGAATATGTGGGAAAATGGTTCAGAAAGTTGTTTAGCACACATTTTTTGGAATGCTGAGGTATGGTACTAGGGTCTGGACTGTATTTAGTGGTGAGTTTTTCGATGATTTTATCTGCCAGATTTTGATAAAATTTCTATGAAGTAGAAGGCTGGACTCCAGTTGGAGGGAAGATGTTGGATGGGAGTGAGGGAGTAGTCAGTGGAGAGATGAACTACTGTGTTGTCGGGGGAGGGGGGTAGAGTTAACCTTAGGCATTACTAGGCTTTTAAAGTTATTAAGGGTGGATAAATTATCGGTGCTGCTGCTGTTACTAGATGTAAAAGAGACAAAATAAGGGTATTTTCTTTATAAACTTCTAGAAGTCTTAGGATGTACAAATATGGCTTGATTTTTTTAATATAAAGATTTGGATTTAGCTATTTTTATTAGTAAATGGCAGGAGTGATGAAGGTTTTGGAATTTGTGGAATTTTTCTAAACACTGAAAGGGTTTTCATTGCCACCAGGCATGTTTCTTACCTGAAAGATGTTATTTTAAGCTAGTGTCAAGGCAGGGTCATTTTGTCTCCTAAAGCACTATCTTATGATAAGGACATGCTTGTCCAGTTTGATATTGATGAGGGTATTGGATATGTGCAAAACAAAGGCTAGATAAACTATCTGGTAAAGATGAGACAAATCTAGTCTGGTTATGCCTTTTATTGTCTGTCATAAGTCTATTTTCAGTTATGATAGGGGACATGTGGAGCCATAAATGAATAGGATTCCATGGATAGCTTTTTTTGTCAGTGAGGGTGTTAAGAAATCAGGATAATTCCAAGATATGGTGAAGTTGTTGTTGTCTTTTGGCTTTTCCTGGTTAGGGGTCGCCACAGCGGAACTACGGTCCGCTAATGATTGGCAGTAGATTTTTACGAACGCTGAGGTGCCAGCTCGACGTTCAACCTTCAATGAAGGCACGCCCATTTACCATTTACGCATGTCTTTCAAACGCCCACCCAACTGCGGGGAGGACATGCAGACTCCACACAGAAGGCAATCCCAGCACTCCAGCTGAGAATCAAATGTGAGAACCTCTTGCTGTGAGGCAACAATGCTACCGCTGCACCACAGCGGATGTCACTCCCAGAGCAGTGGTGCAGCGGTAGCGTTGTTGCCTCACAGCAAGAGGTTCTCCCATTTGATTCTCGGCTGGAGTGCTGGGAGTGCCTTCTGTGTGGAGTCTGCATGTCCTCCCCGTGGTTGGATGGGCATTCGAAAGACATGCGTAAATGGTAAATGGGCGTGTCTTCGTTGAAGGTTGAACGTCGAGCTGGCACATCGGCGTTCATCAAAATCTACTGCCAATCATTAGCGGACCGGAGTTCCGCTGTGTTGAAAAATGTTGCTAATTGATAAGAAAAGAAAGCACTGAATTCTAGTGTTTGGTTTACATCTGATAGGAAAGGTTATCATTTGGGTGAGGTTAAACTGAGAGTGAAAGGCATAAATTTCAGTGTCCCTACTGGAAAGTAAATAAAAGTTAACATCTACAAAGATGAGTAGTTTCTTTTTTTTAATGCTTGTAATGATATTTTCAAAATGGTTAAGTGAGCAAGGAGGGGGATATTAACTGCTGCTGCTGCAACCAAATGAACGTGGAGTGTACCCAGTTAGGGTCAGTGTTGCGGGGGTTCTACTAAGTTAGAGGAGACACTGCCTTGTTTTCTTACTGCTAGTTAGTAGCACAGCTATGCCTGACCCATTTCCAATGTGGTTGTTCAGAAATGTATGGTAGCTGCAGTTTATAAGAGTAGGGGGAGAGCGGAGTGTTTGCACCAGGATTCACTTACAGTGAGTATGCTTGTATTGTCAGCAGTAAACACATTTTTTAGCAGACAGTTTTATTCATTAAGCTTTGAGTATTCATATGACATATACCAATATCACTTGAGAAGGTATTTCTGGATGTAAAAGTGTGAGTGTGTGTGTGTGTGTGTGTGTGTGTGTGTGTGTGTGTGTGTGTGTGTGTGTGTATATATATATATATATATATATATATATATATATATATATATCTGGGTCCGATTTAGATGATCAAAGTTTTAGAACTTTGAATTTCATATGGCCGACACCATATGATTGAAGTTTTAAGACTTCAAACACCTAAAAAAAAAGTAAAAACAAAACAAGAAAAATCCTGGACATTTCTGCAGGGGGCAAGCCCTCTTGCACCCCCTGTGGGGGGGCTGACCCTCCCCCCGCTACTTAAATATACCAACTCCAAGATCGCACTACAGTGAGGAAAAGGGAAAATTTCCCATTCCGCGCTGTATGGAGATCTCCGTTTAGAATGTTTGCAGTCCTAAAACTTTGATCATATGGTGTCGGCTATATGAAATTCAAAGTTCTAAGACTTTGATTATCTAAATGGGACCTATATATGTATATATATATATATATATATATATATATATATATATATATATATATATGTGTATGTATGTGTGTGTGTGTGAGTGTGTGTGTATACATATATATGTATCTATGTATGTATGTAGGTATACATTCACACAGATTCTGCATTCAGATCTCTGTACTGGAGGCTGCTATACTGCACCCGTGATCTGCCCTTTACTTCTCTGCAGATCTCTTCTGCCTTACTGACTGAATCTGTATTTAGTGAAAGAAGCTTGGGTCCTGCCTAAAAACTGAATATATGGATTACAGCACACTTCTACTTCATAAACAAACAGGAAAACATTCATGTAAGACTGTAAATACGCCTCACACAAATGCACCTTTGAAAAACTAAGTGAATGCATGTTTACATAAATAAAAGAAAAGAAATGCCATACAGGCATGATACAGCAACATGAAGTATGCTTCCTTAAGTACAATTCTGCATTATAATATATGTCCATTTGAAGAATAAATAAATCAAACCTTTTGATGCATGGGCCATTGCCTGATGTGGAAGGAAAAGCCTGAAGTAGAAAGAATTGGGAGGGGGGCATATTAAGCACTTTCATAGGTTGCGGTCCATGTAGGAATGCTCAGGGTGGATTCTGATGTGGAGTCTGTGTTTGTATGAGGCCTGGGGTTTGGATTTATGTTCCCAATGGTAGCAATTTTTTTTAACTGTGGCAGGATTAGCCACTTGGCGGTGTAAACCTTGGCTCAAGATGATTGTCACTGTTGAAAGGACATCCCGACCCATGAGCAAAAATTTATGTATTACATTTGTTGGCCGGGAAAGTCCACTGGGCCTGGAGGAGCCCATTTTCAGTGGAGGCCTGTGGAGAAAAGCACCAAGTTATTACATACAATTAAGAAATTAAAACATTGTAGATACATCAATAAAATAGATGCATTACTACATACAATTAGTTAAAACAATTGTTGATACATAAGAATGGACAGACAGTAGAAAGGATAAGACAATTGGCAGAGATGAGATTTCAATAATACATAGAAAAGACACAATTTTATAAGTGAGAGCATAAATGGAAACAGAAGTATGAAAGTCAGAGTAGAAGAAAGTAACTTAGCAGTATATGTGAGTAGAAAAAGACAATGGGGGAAAAGGGACTGAGGATGGATGGATAGCAAATTTTTATTTTGCTGTATAAATAAGTTGCAAGAATTTATTTAGAAAGTTTGACATAGATAAGAGAACATGACAGTTTTGATTACGTTATGTACTGTTTTCTTAGAAATGGGACATAGGACAGTAATATTTGTGAGAGTTGAACAGTGAGTGGATTTTATAGTGGAAACAGGATGGTTTGGAGAAGATTTTACTGGTATGTCTGATATGGTTTACCTTGATACAGAAGTCATGTGCGACATAAATTAGTACCAGACAGAACATAAAAGTGAAAATGGAAATGGAGGCATAGAAAGTTCTGTGCCTCATGGCTATTGGGCTACAGAGGGGGATATATTGGTTTGAATCTTGTAGGGGCAGCAGCAGTAAGAGTATGAAAAAGTGACAGGAAATGGAAGCTTAAGGAGGCTATAAAGTTTGAGGAAGGAGAACGTGCATGTGTGTGAAGGTGTGGAGGCAACTCAGAATATGGAGCTTTGAGCAGTCTAACCCTCAAATGAAAATATTTCATTAATTTCTTACACTGTAAACAAGCAGTACCAGTATTAATACATGAGATAAGTGTTCAAAGTAATAAAAAATGCTGTTGGAGCAGAAAAATGTGCTTTGATAGCATTATTTTGGATATAGGCAGAAAAAAATTACTGGTATCTAGGGTAAACATTGAACCCTGTTGAACTAAAGTAATAAAGATGGTACCTTGAACCAAGACATATGTTTTACCTTTATCTGATGTGCTCATTGCCATTGGTTCTGTTAACTCAAGAAATAATGTTCTGCTTGTATCTTTTAGCTTGATAAATAATTACATCATAAATTCAGTGAATAATTACTCAAATAAGGGAAGATCTCCCTTAATTGCCAGTGCATTTATTCTTCAAATGGACATATATTGTAATGCAAAATTGTACTTAAGGAAGCATAATTCATGTTGCTGTATTATGACTGCATGACATTTCTTTTATTTATGTAAATTAGTTTTGGACAGGTGCATTTGTGTGATGCATATTTACAGTCTTACATGAATGTTTTCCTGTTTGTTTATGAAGTAGAAGTATACTGTAATCCATATATTAAGTTTCTTGGCAAGTCCCAAGCTTGTTTCACTAAGTACAGATTCATTCAGTAAAGCAAAAGAGATCTGCAGAGAAATAAAAGGCAGCTCACGGGTGCAGTATAGCAGCAATATAAACAGCCTCCAGTACAAAGATCTGAATGCAGAATCTGTGTGTATGTATACCTACATACATACATAAATAGATACACACACACACACACACACACACCCACACACGCACACACACACACACACACACACACACACACACACACACACACACACACACACATGCACTTTTACATCCAGAAATACTTTAGCTTCGTAAAGTACCACAGCAATTAGGGACTATGTTAGCAGCTGTTTGTATGGCCCAAATGCTACTATTAGGAGGGTTAAACTTCATTATTTGAAGATTTACATAGTTGTGTGTGTTTGTATTAAGGTTAACATGTTATGGGGGTGTTCTGGGGATGTGTTTTATGATTTTTTTTAATTAAAATAAAAAGTCTTTCAAAACCTGACATACACACCAATGTTGATGATAAGAAAAACTGTATAAAAGATTAAACTGCCAAACACAGAGTGCATATGTCACTGCATGTGCCATAAAAGCTGGAGCTAGACATTTAAAAAAGCTGGCAAATATAGTTAGTGGGAATAATGACTTCTTACCATAATGGCAAAACTTTCCATATTATGTTGGAATGTAAATGGTCTCACATGTATAGACAAAAAGAAAAAAATACTTAATTATATTAAGAAATGCAGAGTCCAAATGGTAATACTACAGGAGGCATATTTGGAAAGAACTGAGCATGTGAATTTAATAAAGAAGTTAGTTCAGGATGAATATTCTGCAGAATATCAGGGACAACGGTAAAGAGGAGCATTTACATTAATTGCTAGAAGAGCTCCAGTAATGACTGAAGAGGGAAAAAAGGTAATGGCAGATTTGTAGTAGTAAAAGGCTGCTGGCAAACAATGACGATTACCCTGGCATGTATTTATATTCCACCCAAAACTGCTCTTTTGGGGCTGTAAAAATATTTGGGTGAAATAATCAGCTTTCAGCAGGGAAGATTACATACAGGTCAGGAATGAAATTTTATTTGCAACAGTGAGGATGTATCTGGGGGGCTTAGAAGGAAAAATAACATAAAAGGGTAGATTTCTGAAGACATTTTTGAAAACATCTGGTATGAAAGACATGAATTCAGTAATAGGAACTTGGAGTGAATTTACATTTTATTCCCCAACAAACAATAACCAGGCTAGAGCTGACAGAAGTTATATTTCACAGAAGCATGTGCACTTAATTGAGAACTCTGATATACATCCAGTAACTATTTCAAATCATGTGCCAATAGTTACTAAGATAAAAATGCAGGGTAATTCTATTAAGATAAGATACTGGTGTTCCCCTACATACCTGTTAAAAAGAGATGAATTTAAGGAATGAGTAGTGGAAATTATCCAGGTGTAATTAGGGACAATAAAAAGTATTCCAGAAGTTATAGCTAGTGACCGAGTTAAAATGAAAGTGGAGTTCAAAAATAGGGCAACAGTAAAAGAAAGAGAGATCTGGTTAAGAATTAATAATAATTATTTAGAGAGGCTGATAAAGGTTAAATATTACAAAATAAGGGGTACTTGACAGAACAAGAAGAGGTGCAATTGAAGAGTGCTAAAGTGAAAATACGGGAGCACCTGGACAATATGCATGAGTGTAAAAAGATTACTGTTAAACAACTGTTTTTTTATAACTCCAGATTTCAAAACCTTTTGTCACAATGGAAAGAAGAAAGGATTGTTGCCAAACTTAGGGAGCTTACAACATAAAAAATAACTAGAGATCCTGTAGAGGTATTAAAGATTTTTCATAAATTTTATGAAAATTTTTATAAAGCAGAGCTGTGGGGAAATCAAGAAAAAAGTAGAAATTGAAACATTTACAGAAGACCTAACTATGCATGCCAAGGTTAGAGGTAGATCAAAAACTAACAGTTAAAATAGGAGGAGACGGGATAAAAAGTATGATGCCTTAGGAAAGACTCCAGGAATAGATAGTACTCCAGTGGAAGTTTGAAAGATAGGAGGGAAAAAGTGGAAGGTTTTGTTTAACAGTATTTTAAAAGGAGGGGAAGCACCAACATCCTGGAAAAACAACTGCGGTGGTTGTAATACCTAAAGATAGTTAATACCCATCCAATCTAGCTTCACATAGGCCCATTTCAATTTTAAATCATGATTGTAAAGTGTTTATGTCTATAATGGCTAAATGAATTGCAAAGGTGATGCCAAAATTGATAGAAATGGACCAATGTAGTTTTGTGGAGGGGAGGCAAATATTTGACAACATTAAAAGAACAATGATGATCCAGAGTAAGAAAATGCTGCTGTTATTGGTGGGTCTTGATGCAGAGAAAACATTCAACAAAATAGCCTGGAATTTTATGAGTAGAGCAGTGGAAGCAATTGCATTTCCTGATACAATAATAAGGTAAATTAGAAGGACATATGAGGGATCGGAGGCAAACATAAAAGTGGAATGGTTCCCCTGTGATAAGTTGTGTCTGAACAGAGGGTCTCAGGTAGGGGTGTCCTCTTCACCCTTTGTTGTTTGCATTATATTTAGAACCACTGGCAAAAAAAAAAAACAAGGGACTCAGAAATTCAAGGAAATAGTTGGTATGGTGTTCAAGAAAAGTTAATTTATTTGCATATGATATTATTTTTTATATGATGGAACCTGAAAATGACATCCCAGTGCTGCAGAATATTCTAAGACTGTTCCGGGTGTTTTGGGGATATAAAATAAATGAAGATAAAACAAAGGCTACAGCTATAAACTATATACTTGCATATGGATTGATTCAGCAGTACCCATATTTATGGGGATGTGATAAAATGAAATATTTAGAAGTATGGGTTAAAAAGGATTTAGTTCTGGCAGCTATGGATATGTGGGAAGAGACTAAACAAAAGATAATACAAACACTGAGAAACTGGAAGCTCTTGCCTATGGATATGGATAGCAAGACACAAGCAGTAAAACGTTTTTAGTCCCTTTAGTTTTATACATAGGTCAGGCATGTTTTTTTATCAACCAGAGGAGAAGTTGAGGATAGTAATAAATAAATAGTTGAAGGATTATATTTGGAAGGGGAAGAGGGCAAGAGTCAAATGAGATAAGTTGATCCTGCCAGTAGAGCAAGGAAGTTTAGGATTACCTGGTCTGAAGGAATATTTTCGAGCTATACAGTTAAGGCTGTTATACATACCAGAAGCAGAAAGTTATATTTCAAAGTGGAAAGGGATGATGATAAAGTGGGGGGGGGGGGTAATTCGAGAAATTAGGAAATAATGGGATTTTGGGGCAGCCGCGGTGATGCAGCAGTTAGCGTTGTCACCTCACAGCAAGAGGTTCTCTGGTTCAATTCTCGGCTGGGGTGCCTTCTGTGTGGAGTCTGCATGTCCTCCCTGTGGTTGCATGGGTTTCCTCCGGGTGGTCCGGTTTCCTCCCATATCCCAAAGACATGCAGTAGGTGGATTGGACACTCTAAATTGGCCCTAGGTGTGAGTGTGTGCGTGTGTGTGCCTTCTATGGATGGTTGGGTGCCGGGCTGGCAACTCGACACCATAAAACTCCACTGCCAATCATGAGTGGACAGATGAACCGCTGTGGCGACCCCTAATCGGGAAAAGCCGAAAGAAGAAGAAGAAGGATATAATGGGATTTTGGATGCAGATCCTTAAGGAGAATAACAACAGTCACACATAATACTATATTCATAAAACACCTTTCATCTTGCGGCACTTCCTTAGGCAAGTTTTTTTTTAATGCATGCTTAGGCAATGGACTTAAAGTCTTAAAACAACACCCACATCACAATAATATATCTTTGCACATGGCATGACAGATGTCAAACAATTAAGACATCTAATGACTCAAAGCCTATATAAAGCTTTGCTCATTTAGTAAATAAATGTAGGAACCCTTCTTCTCATTTATTTATAGTTCATTGCCATTCTAAATGTATGACTAACAAGCTTAGAAACAAAAAAAATATATATAATGTAAAGTATGATTAGCAATATAGGTTGAAACATATAACCTTCAGGAAAGACCCCTGATGGTATATAGTGAATTCCCACCATTATTATTTAAATTCAATACTATATCCACACTAAAAAACTCATCATGATGCCAGATCAATGGTTGTTTTGTAAATAACTCCAGCTACATATGAGCTTGCTGTCATTAATTAAGTAAATGTAAAGATGTAAGCTTTCCACTATTTACATGACTAGCAAGCAGTCTTAAAACAAAAACATATATCAATATATGGTGGATGATAGGAAATTATCATAATTTAGCATAATCCATCTATAACGCCAAACGCTATAATGCAAGATATAATTAACAATATTGATTAAAACAAACACCAGATAATACAAAGTGATGATAACAATATTCATTTGAAAATCCAACAGTCAAAAGCCCTGAGGGTATGTAAAAATGAATCCCAAACACAAACATTGCTGTCTATATATAATAATCTATTTTTATAGATATAATGTACCAACTATATGATGGATACAATAAGAAATGAACAATACTAGAACAGTTTCATTCATAATGAATAGTTTCTTATCAATATACAGTCCTAATACCCAAATGTTGTAACTAAGTTTCTGACCAGACTGATGGGTACCTGAATGTATAACCAAGTTAAAAAACCAATGTACTGATGAGAAAATAGCCTTAAGATCCACCTAAGTTCAAACATTTCTATATTCATAAAGTAGCAGAAGGTATACTAAGAACTAAGGCAATGTGGGAATTGAGAAAGGAGATTCTGCTGATATGGCTGACTGCAATTATGGGTACAGAGAATAGACAAGAGGGGGGCTAGAATTTGCTGGAGGAAGATAGCAAAGGAAACGAGGTATTTTAAACAAATAATTAGAGAAGGAAAGCTAACAGAATGGGAAGAAGCCAAGAAGATATTTGCATTGCAGGTTAGTGACTGCCTTCCTTATCAGGGATTGATATCAAAGTATAGACAAAGAGAAAGGGAATAGGGGAACGAAAGACCTGCACTGGTTAAGTTTTTAACTGAATATACAACAGAAGTTACTGTTAAAAAAAGGATAATTATTAGGGTATAGAAAATATTACACAATAACTATAGGAATCAATCAGAAGAGGTCAGAAAAGATTGGGAAGAGAAATTAGATATGCAATTCACAAATAAACAATGGGAGGATATATGTATGGCTCACAAATGTGCAACCAACAAAATCTGGAAGTGTTTGAAAAAGATACTTTTAAACCCCAAGCATACTCAAATTTTTCCTTTGGTAGATTGCAAATGTTGGAGGTTTGATGGGAAGAAAGATGTAACTAGGATTTTGGGTACATAATGAGTTGGCATATTTTAAAATTTCCCTACAAAGTATACTCTGCCAGGAATATTGGGTGAGCAAATGAGTGTAACTAAGGAAATTATTTTTTTATCTGGGATACAGGATCTGAATTGCCTAGACATAGTTAGACCTTGTTAAGTTTAATTCTGGTATCTGCGAAAAAAGTATTTACTAAAAAATGGAAATGAAACAGACATAAAACACCAGGAAGTGGGAGCTTTAGAAAAGGGTAGGAATAAATTACATAGAAAAAATGGAAATTGTGGGAACAATACATGCAGAAAAATGTTTTGGAGGAGGAATGAGGTTTAAGTGAAGGCAGGAATTGCATAATTTATGTAATGTTGCTTAGCTTTTATGATATATATATAACAATATAAGTGAATTATATGGTTTGTAAATGTAAACTTCTTAATATGGTTTAATTGCTTTTATATAAATGTAAGTTTGCCTATGTCACAAGTGATAATTTAATAAAGGTGGTCCTCAAAGAATAAGAAAATGAGTGAAGAACACACTAGCCAGGAAAAGGGATTTCCTCTTACAACATTTTCTTCTCAAAGATTTGCTGCTATGGTAATTACCCTGCATACAGCTGTACCTACCTTAGTTAATTTCTGTTGTAGTTCTTAAAAGGAATTCTCACTTTCTTGATGCTGGATAAAAAGTTTTTTTTTTTTCATTCTTACTGAGACGGGTTTTGATGCTGTGCACAGCTCATGAGCATCAAGGGTCAGTTGTGAGTCTAATACTTACAGTCTTGAACATGCTTAACTCTCTTCATTCCTCATACATGGATTTTTCTTCCTGCACTCATTAATTAACTATTATAATATCTGAGTCTTCAGCTTTGGGAGACGAGGGCCATCTGCCCCTCCCCCCATTTCTGAATCTTGGAATCTCGTGGTCCTAACTATCTGTTCACACTCATGGGCTGCAAATATATAAATATATATATATATATATATATATATATATATATATATATATATATATATATATATATATATATATATATATATATATATATTGTAATTATAACAACACCAGAAAGACAGCTTGTGGGCAAGTTACTTAAAATGTCCTCAATAATAAGATTTCTTTATATGTTATCTTAGGTGGAACTGCTTGTTAGTTACAATAAAATTATTTCTTTGCCTGTATTCTTTGTTCTTCATCTTTGCAGGCAATTTTATCCTTGTGTTTGTATAGTGAGAGCTAGGTACAATTCTCAGCATTAAATCAGATATTTTCACAGGGGGCATAGGATAGTACTGTGGCGCCCTTCAACTGGACCAGCAATCAAGGAGTTTTAATCCTCACCACTAACAGCAGTGAGGGGTGCCCGTATAGGGAAAGGATAATAAATGCACACAGAGTAAAGTACAATTTCCCTTAAGATCACACAGAGATCACAGTCAGACTGGGGCTGGTTTCTCCCTTTCTCTCCAGGTCCCAATAAGACTCCCCACTGGCACAGCTATAGGATCCATATCTTAGCCTAGTGGGCAAGCTAAAACATCCAGCACCCTCTCTGACCAACCAGTGCTTCATGTCCCTGTCCAAGTAGCTGACACAAACACACACTTTGAGACAAGAGTTATATACAACCCCACAGACACTCCTGGGGAAGGCTGGCACATTTTCTGAAGCTGTGCCCCTTTTACCCAGACTATATGGTAGAAATCACTGCCACCACCCAGCTAATATTATCAGCTACTCAAAGGCCCTTATTAAAGGGTGTCCAATTATTACTGTGCAATATTATTATCCAAATGGAAAATGCAACCAAACAGTCAAGACTTATTTGGAGTGACTTGGTACAGTATCACTATATACATGCAATGTACTCTTTATAGCTTCAATTATCTCTACACAAAACAGCCACAGTATAAAGCTTTAAAAATATTTAATAATAAATAATAAAAACACAAGACAATATTTCTTACTACACAGTGCCAGTCAAGAGTTCAGAGATCACAAAGAAATGTTTAAAATAATACAGTAGAAAAAGTTCTGACATCACAGAAAAACACTTTGTCTAATCTTCCTAATTCCTAGCTATTTCTAAGAGAAAACACAGTTCTAAAAATCCTACATACATATAGAGCAAGACAGCGCTGGCGATGTTGAATGTTCTCAAGACAAATGCTCTAATGCTCTCATTCTTTCTGTCCTTAAATTGATAACACAGTACCACTGATTCATTTCAGTCTACATCATTTCTTTCTGGATCCCAGGCTAACAGACTCTCAGAGGTTAATGGCTCCTTTGATCTTGCAGCTGTTCCGGAACCAGAGCAATAAAAGAAATTATACATGCAAATTCTAGCTATTAACTCTGGCCTCAAAACAATAGGCAGAATTCCTTCATCCAAACATATCGGGTCTGAGTTTTGACATCAACAAATTGACTTGTCAGCTTTGTTACAGCAGAGTGCACTGTTGTTACATTTTTGCAGTTCTACATTTAACACCATTTTTCCCATTTACGAGGACAAGCCTGTGGCTTATATTAATATTTACAAATGACAGAATTATCTACAAAATTCTGTCTGGCTAGGCTGGCAGCCTTCACCTATCTTCACACATCCCCCCCACCTGAGAACTCAAGCTAGTTTTTCAAGTGACCCTTGAGAAGTGTTGCTTGAGAAGGTTAGGTCTATCTGTGTATACCTTACCCCATTCCTTGTCATGAGTGCCCATCTGCATTGGCATTGCTAATCCCACTGTGGTGCTGCACTGACATACCATATGCTTGCAACCCTAGGCTCCATCTTAGCAACTTGGCATTTTGCTGGCTGATTTTGTTTAACCATGTTATGGGGGTTGTGATCTGTCATTACGGTGAATTTTCTTCCACACAGATAAGGCTGAAGTTTCTGCAGTGCCCACACTATGGCTAATCATTCCTTTTCTACGGCTGCATAGCATTCCTCCCTGGGTTGGAGCCTACGACTAAGAAATTCCACTGGGTGCTCTTCTCCCTCTGAACAAATCTGGCTAAGTACAGCCCCCACCCCATGGATTGAAGCATCCACCTGCACAACAAAGTATTTGCTTTAATCTGGACTGGCTAACACAGGGGGTCCTCCCAAAGCTTCTTTAGGCTTCTAGAATGCCTGCTGACATGCTGTAGTCCACACTACCTTATTTGGCCTGTTCTTCCTTGTCAGGTCTGTGAGGGGAGCAGCTATGGTACTATAACTGGGGATGAACTTTCTGTAGTACCCTGCTGTCCGTAAGAATACCCTCACCTGCATTTTGGTAACTGGTGCAGGCCATACCTGAATGGCTTCAACTTTGGCAGGTTCTGGCCTGATCTTACCACTCCATGTCCCATGTAGGAGACCTCTGCCATAACCACCTGACATTTGCTGGGCTTAATGGTCAACCCTGCCCTCTGTAGTCTGCCCAGCACCTCCTTGAAGTGTTAAAGGTGCTCTTGCCAGGAATGGTTATAGATGGCAATATCATTTAGGTATGCAGAAAGGTTGAGCTGTCCATTCTCTGAGTGTGGTACATCTCCACTGCCAGTCTGATCATCCTCCTGGTTGCTGTTTTCTGATGCAGCTGTGACCAAAGTTGCAATCATGTCTGCCTTAGTCAGGTTTCCATGCACCAGTCCCCTAGCCTGGCACACCTCAGCCAACTGGCTCCTTGTTAGCTTTCTGTAATCCTCTCCTGACATGCTGCCTGCTCTCCCTGACTAACTAAGCTAACAAAAGAAATAAAACAATTGTGATCTGAACTCTGAATATTCACTGCATGGCTGATTTAGAGTACAAAACACCTTCAGTGATCACTGTACACAAGCTACAGGAATTCACTTTACCCACACCACTACAAGCCAATTAGTATTTGCCATCCAGTTAATATGTGGTGTGGATATCCCACCACTGCCAAACAATTAATATGTGATGCCCTTGCACTAGCCCAGCAACCAAGGAGCCTCAATCCTCACCACTAACACCAGTGTGGGGCATCCATATAGGGAAAGGATAATAAATACACACAAAGTAAAGTACAATTTTCCCTTAAGAGCACACAGAGATCACAGTCAGTCTGGGGCTGCTTTCTCCCTTTCTCTCCATATCTCCAGTAAGACACCCCACTGGCACAGCTATAGGGTCCAGATCTCAGCCTAGTGGGCAAGCTGAAACTTCCAGCACCTTCTCTGTCCAACCAGTGCTTTGTGTCCCTGTCCAAGTAGCTCACACACACACACACACACACACACACACACACACACACACACACACACACACACACACACACACACTTTGAGATAAGAGTAATATACAACCACACAGACACTCCTGGGGAAGGCTGGCACAGGTTCTCCAGCTGTAATAATTGGACACCCTTTAATTACTGTGCAATATTATTATCCAAATGGTAAGTGCAACCAAACAGTCAAGACTTATTTGGAGTGACTTGGTACAGTATCACTAATTACATGCAATGTACTCTTAGAGCTTCAGTTATCTCTGCACAAATTAGTCACAGTTGAAAGGTTTAAAAATATTTAATAATAAATAATAAAACACAAGACAATATTTCTTACTACACAGTGTCAGTCAAGAATTCAGAGATCACAGAAAAATGTTTACAATAATACAGTAGAAAAAGTTCTGTCATGACAGAAAAACACTTAGTCTAATCTTCCTAATTCCTATCTATTTCTAAGAGAAAACACAGTTCTAAACATCCTACTTACATATAGAGCAAGGTAGTGCTGGTGATGGATGTTCTCAAGACAAATGCTCTACTGCTGTCATTCTTTCTGTCCTTAAATTGATAACACAGTACCACTGATTTATTTCAGATTGTATAATTTCTTTTGGTTCCCAGGCTAACAGACTCTCAGAGGTTAATGGCCCCTTTGATCTTGCAGCTGTTCAGGAATCAGAGCAATAAAAGAGATTATACATGCACATTCTAGTCATTAACTCTGGCCTCAAAACAATAGGCAGAATTCATTCATCCAGACATATCAGCTCCGAGTTTTGACATCAAAGACTTGACTTGTCAGCTTTGTTACAGCAGAGAGCACTGTTGTTACATTTTTGCAGTTGCACATTTAACACCATTTTTCCCATTTAAGAGAACAAGCCTGTGGCTTATATTAATATTTACAAATGACAGAATTATCTACAAAATTCTATTTGGCTAGGCTGGCAGCCTTCACCTATCTTCACAAGTACCATGGGGTGTTTTGTCCCCCTTGTTGTTTGCAATTTTCATGAACAGAATTCCAAAGCCCAGGCAAGTTCTAGAGAGCATTCAGTTTGGGGAAGTGAGTGTTATGCCCATGTTGTTTATAGAAACTGTGTTCTTCATTGTGTGTACTAGAGTGATTTGATACTGAGTTTTGAAATATCTGGAATGAAATTCATCAATTTCAGAGATCCTGGTTCTCTCCCAACAGAGACTGGATTGCCATCTGTAGGCAAGGACAAAGCAGCTAACTCAGCTGGAGAGGTTTAAGCATCTTAGAGAAGGTAGAGAGGATCAAGTGTGATCAACAGATGTATGTAACAGTGGCAGTACTGCACATGTTGAACTGGACTAAACTGTGTTGCTGAAGCACAAACTGTATTGTAAGATAAAAACCTCAATTTGCCCATCGGTCTTTGTCCCCATCATCACCTGTGGTCATGGGCTTTGAGTAGGGACCAAAAGAAAAAGAAATTGTTATAAGCAACTGAAATAAGTTTCCTTCTCAAAGCAGAGGAGCTCACTCTTCATGATCTAGTGAGGAACTTGTGGAATATACCCATAGCTCCTCCATGTTGAGAGGAGGTAGTTGAGTTAGTTTGCTTGCCTTGTCAGGATGCCTTCTGGTACCCTCCGTGGGAGGCATGCCAAACTCAGCCCAATGGAAGGAGGTCCAGAGGCAGACCCAGGACACATTGTCAAGATTATATCTAACAGCTTGTTTGTTAATACCTGGGGATTTCACAGGATGTGCTGATGACTGTTGCTGGGTATTGGTCTGGTGTACAGCTTGCTGCCATAATAACCCCCCCTCCAAGGCTGGTGATTTACCAAACATTGCTATTGATTAATTCTAGCAAATGTCTGACTTTAAATGTCAGGCAGCTTCAGGGAACTCAAGTTACAGCTAAGCACTTTTACACTCAGCTTCCAATTTAAGATGTGATTTCTACTTTATTTATTGCCAATATAGGGTAAATTTTAAAAATAATCTATTTAGCTGCAAGGGTAGGTAAAACTACAAGGAAGTAAGTTCTGATATCGGTTATTCAGGTAGCACAGAAGAACTTAATGTAAACAACCTGCTGTGCCATCTGTGTGCAGTAGGAGATTTCACTAAAGCAAGACTGGGATATGCAGACAATGCTTATCAAGTGGTTATAGTTGAACATTACATGATGAGATTTCTGGCTGACATTTAATACATGGTAACACAGTAAGGTTGTCTCAGTGGCTTCGCTGTACGCTGCAGTGCTACTGTGAATGACAGCTTTTTAGCCATGTTGAAATTAATTTAATTAAGTGTATATCACTCAGCTGTATACTGAATGTCTCATGTGACTGTGCCCTCTCCCCTGTTTTATGTCACTGCCACACCAGGTTGCTAGGAGCAACAGTTCAGTGTGCAAAGGGCAATGATGCTAAACTGCCCTATGGACCTAGCACACCTTACTGAATTGTATAATTAACTAGTGAGCCCTCTTCCTAAATCATTTGTTCAGGTTAAAAGTAAACATTGCAGTTCGGTGTAGCCAAATGCCAAGTTCCTTGGTGCCCCCCAAAACACCCCCCCCGACACACACACATATATGCTCTTCTTGTCCATCATCTGTATTAAGACAGGCAGAACCAAATATGTTTTTCATTATCATTCGTAATTTATGGGAACAGGGTCTCCTGCCATAAAAATTAAGCTTTGACTGGCCTTATACTTCACTATGATCCCATGGAAATATGTCATTTAATGCTTAAGATTTGCATGTTGTCAACAAAACTCTTTTTTTCCAGAAATACATTTTGTGGTCTCTGATGTTTTAAATAGTATATAGCATTCATAAAGCTACTGTACTTATCTTACAATGTCAAATGTTGGAAAATCTGATGCCCTCCTGCAGTTTTCACTTTGTTTGCAGTTCTTTTCCACATGACTTCAACTTTGCTGCTTTGAGAATTGATTGCACAGATCAGCTTGAGCCAATTTTTTTCTATTGTTAGATAAATCTGGAGTACATCTGAGACATAGAAGACCACATATAGGCTAATAAACAGATAAGTGCAGCTACAGGCATATATGGTAAAGTAAAGCAAAGAGCTGGCTTAGCTCCCAAACTGTAAGTTTTTTTTTTTTGTAAAATGTTTATCTCAGCCCTCAGGGAGAACCTTTGTCATAGTTCTACAGCATGTAATACTGGTATTCAGAATTCTAACTAGAACATCTAACATATGCAGTAGCAAGCTTGCAGTATTTAAACAGGAAATTAAGAGAGTGGTTGTCAGTCAGCTAAGAATGGACCCCAGACATATCTCACATATCTTTGCTGAAGAACTTGGAACAAAGCCAGAACTAATAAGGGAACAAAGGTCCAAAATCACGGACCATCTTTAAATATTTCACTAATTTACTTTAAAAAGTTTTGTATCCACATGCATTTTCTGAATAATAATTTAATGACTTGTAATCTTGGTTCAGCAAACAGCAGCACATTTATTGAGGCACACTACATCATGTAAAAGCATTATATTTTTTAAATGTAATAATTTGTCTGGTAAATGAACTAGCCCTCTGTGGTCTCTTATTAACCGTGACCTGAGCCAACATGGTAGGCTAAGTATAGTAAATATGTATGAAGGATTCAGTGTAGACACTTCAACCACCAATTTACAGGAGGTAAGAAGAAATCAACATAATCCTTGTAGACTCCAAAGGAAATACCTTATCTTTGAGATGTGAGAGACCGATTCAGTAATACTGAGCCAGCATACTGCTCAACATTTTATATTTATAATATGGAGTCCTTGTAAATTTCTGTATAATGAAGTTTATATACGTGCAAGGTTAGTGCCCTAAGCTCAATTTACTGTAATCACCTACAAACTTATTTGGCACCACCATACCTCTCAACAAAATCTGTAAGCAATTCCTGGATCTTTCTTGAAGAGGTATTATCAGGCTGACAGACCATTTTGGCCACCAGAAAAATCAACAGTCCCTAGGGGGCTCCCTGGTAAGGGGCCCCAATCAATCAGAGAGCAGGTTGTACAACATAGGTTCATAGGTTCATAGGTTCATACTAGGCTATCTGCCCTAGGGCATTTATAAGCCTAGCCAGAGTGTGTGTGGCTTTCACCACCCCTTAGGATGAGAATACTATACCCATTAGTTTGCTGTGCCTCTGTCCAGCAGTGATACAGAGATGATTCCTGGGGTAAACCTACGATCTCCCATCCACTCGTCAAGATTTCTCTTGAACAGAGTCAGTGAGTTGCTCTTCCTCACATGGACTGGGATTCTGTTCCATAGTGTAGGGAGTCTCTGGGTGATGAATCTGTCCCTCCAGCACGTCCTATTTATATCCGTGTTGAGGTTTAAGTCTCTTGCTCTCGTGGCTCTGGTGGATTTGGATTTTTTGAGGTGGAGCATGTCCATTAATTCCGGGTTGGACATGGCCTTGTATGTCAGGCACAGATCACCTCTGAGCAGACGGTATGCGACTGAATAGAGCTGGAGTTTCTTCAGTCGGGCATCGTATGACATATGTTTGAGCCCCTTTATCCTTTTGGTGAGGAACTTTTGGGGTCTTTCCAACTGCTGCAGGTGTCGGGTAAGGTACATTCCGAATGGGGCGTTGTACTCAATCATTGGTCTGATAAGTGAAGAGTACAGGGGTACAATGACCTCTCCTGATCTGGATGTGAATCCCTTCATGATCAGGTGGGCAATGTAGAAGGTCTTCCTAACCACATTGGAGTGTCAAAAGAGAGGTTACTGTCAACTTGGGTCCCCAGGTCCCTGATAACTTCTTCCATGTTTAATGGATTACCACCTATGTGGTAATTAGGGGTTACCTTGTTTTTCCCAAAGGGTATGACTATACATGTTTTGGCATTTAGCTTAAGGCCATGGCTCTGGCACCAGTTATCCATTTCTATGAGACCTTTCTGGAGGATGTCTGTGTCTGATGGAGTGTCAATTATGGTGCCCAGTTTGCAGTCATCTGCAAATTTTGTCAGCCACAATCACCCTATGTTTGCCTGCACTTCAGAAAAATAAATGCCGAACAAGAGGGGGCCCAGGACTGAGCCCTGTGGGACACCGCTCATGACCGGCTTAGAGTCTGACATGGCACCAGCAACACTAACCCTGTGTGTTCTGTCCTTGAGCCAGTTTGCAACCCATCTTGTGACATATGGGTTTACATCTAAGTTGGTGAGCTTTTCTATGATGCCCGAGTGGGGTATTGTGTCGAACGCTTTTGCTAGGTCAAGGTAGGCTGTGTAAACTGCCTTACCCTCATCAATGGCCTTAGTGACTGTTTCGAAAAAGTCGACCAAGTTCAAGAGGCAGGATCTGCCCTTGACAAAGCCAAATTGGGTAGGATCCAGTGTCTGTAGGTCCCCAATGTCTTTATTTATGAGGTCCATTATGATCCTCTCCATAGCTTTGCAGACAAGGCTCGTCAAGCTTATGGGGCGGTAATTTCCAGGGTCCGTAGAAGCACCGCCTTTGTGGAGTGGGACCACAGTTGCCGTACGCCATTCTTTGGACGTGATCCTGTAGTAAGGCTAAGATTAAACAGCAGCCTTATGTGTGGGTTTAGTTCCTCATTGAGTTCGGTAGCACACAGCCGGGGACACCGTCCGGTCCCATTGATGCTGTGTTTTTGCTTTAGAGAGAGCAGCTCTCACCTGGGCATCTGAGATGTTTGGGAGGCTAGACTGTGGTGGGATAGATATTTCTCCTTTTGGGGGGGGAGGGAGAAATTTGCACTGAACCTGTCTGCCAGTATGTTGGCAATGTCTGTGGGTTCAGTGATTTTTTTATCATTTTGGACTAATTCTGAGCATATCTGGCAGTTTCCACCCAGGTTTCTAACATAGCTAAAGAAGGCTTTATGATTGTCTTTTGTGTCATTAGCGATTTTTCTCTCAAAGTTGGCCTTGGATGATTTTATGAGTGATCGTAGTTTTTTGCTAGTATTGATCAGAGATGCCTTCCCACATATATGCTTATTAAGATAGATGTGCAACAGTGACCTTAATGGGATAAAGCATCTCAAGAACTAGCAGTTGTTTTGTCTCTTTAAAATTTGAGTAGCATCTCTGGTTGCACTAAGAAATAAATACTGTTTGCATGTGGGACAAACTCAGTTAAGTGAGGTCATTGAAATGAATCAGACTTCATGATTTTGGTAAATCTCCTCTTTGTTCAATGATAAATGAAATTCATTCTCTGTGTGAGCCAACTTCAGAGAGGTGCTTATGTGAGAGTATCCTAAAATAAGGAAACATGTTTATGCTGCAAGACAGGAAGAAGGGAGGCACTGATAGTAAATGAGGCAGGGCTTCCATTGATGGGATGACCGGAGCCAACCTGTAGTGTTAAGATGGCATGAGTGGAGAATATGACAAGGTAAAGTTGGATGGGGCACTAGCATGGTGTGGCAATAACAGTAACTTGTAGGAGTTCCCAAGTTAAAAGTTAGTGGGAGTCCCCAAACTATTAACATGGCCCCTGCCATTGTTAGAGTAAAAAATGCAATATCTGTAAAACTTTAACAGAAGAATTTTCAATTATTCATACAACTGACTTGTTCTGAAATAGCTATTATTTAAAAGTTTCGTAACATATAATGTAATTTCCATATGTGCGGGACCTTGCCATATTCCATTAGGTACAGTGTAAACGTTATATTCATGATGCTGAGAATAATGAAGCAGACTAAGCCTATGCATAGCCAGGCTCATCGACATTTATTTTCAGGCTTGCACAAGTGTTTGCAAAATACCAGACAAAGTACATTTTAAAACTCTAAATTAGGCTAAAGGTGCCATGGAGTTCCTCTCTCTATATTAAATCTAACATTCATTTTTATTTGATAAAGCATTTTAGTATGAATTGACTTTAGAAATCTCTGCTACATTAGGAGAAAAACATTTCTTATAGTTTGATCAGATACAAATTCAAAATAGTTTATTATTTAAAGGCAAAATGTTCAATATCAAGAAATGCAGACAATAGTTTTGAGCAATCTTACAAAACACATATTTGGGAAAGTGTGTGGTCTGGACTTTTGATGCTGAGTACTAAGAACTGCTTCGGGTACCTTCTTACTAGATGGTTTGAGTAGATGTTCTAGATTCAGGTAAACCACCTTTTTGTCATTCTTCTGCTGGTAATGCCACTTGGGACATCTTTTTAGCTGTCTCTCCATGTACTTTTCTTATCATGTCTTTACTGGAGGCATCACAAGTACCATCTTTCTATTCAACTCAGTTGAGACAAGTCATATTCATTTTGAACATGTCTACTGTTTCTTCTCAGCAATTATCCATCTTTGTAATGAACACTAGATAATTTGGGTCACTGGCATTGCTTCATGACACTCCTTTTGGCTACTTCTGCTGTATCCTCACTTTCTCGTTCAATAGAGAGCTGTTTGGCCTTTTTATCATCATAATGTTCTTCTCCAGACTGACTTTGTTTTTCAGTCTTCCTTGAAGAGTGCTCAAGTTTCCAGGTCGAAGTAACAATGTAGAGTTAGTAAACGTAGAGGTAGTAATGATCCATTAATAGCTGAGCTGATAAAAGGTGTACACCTTGCTAGGCAGCATTTCTATACTCCAAAAAAGCTAATTATATGTGTACATAATTGTCATGTTTAAGGCTTTGGGAACTCTTCATGAGGTTTTACACATTGTGATCCTCTCTTCATAACCACTGGATTGTGGACAGCATGGACCACAGATCACATACTGAAATTTTCACTGCTCTAAAAATCTGTTGAATTCCATACTTTCCTACCAAAGAGCATTATCAAATGTTACTGCATCAAGAATCCCATGTCTTGAACATGTTTTCCCTACACGCGTTCAGATGGCGGAAGGCTGCTAATTTGTGTAGTTGCCTGAGCTTGGATACTAAGGAATGTAGTTTATGTCTTCTTGTTTACTACATGTTGTAGTATTTTATTTTTATTCACTGTTGTATTGTTCTGACACCAAGACTGAATCATCTCAGAGAAAGCACAAGCATTTTATTCTTAATTAATGACTGATTTTACAGAATTGGTCTTTCTTTGAGTTCGATTGGCTTTAGTATTTGAGTAATAAAGTAAGAGGGATTTGACGGAGCAGTGTAATCATAAGGTGCCCTTCCACCTCACAGCGGGAAGATTTCCAGTTTGATTCTCAGCTGTGTTGCCTTCTTTGTGGAGTCTGCATATCTTTTCTGCATCTGTATGCATGTTCTTTCGGAGATCTCATTTCTTCCCACCTCCTTAAGAGATGTGGTAGGTGAGTTTATGTTCTACAAATTATCCATAGGTGTATGTAGTGTGTGGTTGTACAGGGTGTGTGTTATCAGCACCCCATCCAGGAAGGGTTTCAGTGAGTTGCACACACTGGCTGCTGAGGCAGGTTCTGTCATTACCACGTCCCTGACCAAAAAACATTTACTCCATGTCCCCATGACCCAGTACAGGAATAAAGTAGGGTATCTGAAAATAGATGGGTAGTTTTGAGAGATAAAGTTGTCCTTGTGGGGAGGTGTGGTTGCAGGGTCTTGTTCTCTATTAAAACATTACTGTCAGTATAGCTATAATTTGCTTTTTAACACCTTTAGTAAATTATCTCTTAAGACACAGTGAAATATACATTAATGTAAAAGAAAACAAACCATCATAACATGTTTCCAGCTACACACGTTATATATCACATATGTTCTTATTTGTAACTATCATCAGTCCAGCATTACATAAATTACTCAATTCCTGCCTGGTCTTAAACCTCACTCCTCCACCAGAACATTATTCTGCATGTATTATTCCCACAGTTTCTATTTATTTCTATGTAACTTGCTCCTTCCCTATTCTAAAGATCCCAATTCCAGTTGTTTTATCTCTGTTACAATATTCAATACTTCAAATATAGTTGGTTTCGACGTTTATTTCCATACTCTAGTAATTGCTTTTTTGACAGCTGCCAGAATTAAACTTAACAAGACCTTACTATGTCTAGACAAATCAAATCCCATCCCCTGGCTCTAAAGAATTATTTTCTTAATTGCACACATTTTCTCTCCCAGTATTTCTGAAAGAGTACTCTTTAGTGACTTCTTAAAATCTGCCAACTCATTACATTCCCAAAACGTATATTCCCAGTTCCTCCCCATCACACCTCCAACATTTGCCATCTACCTAAGGAAAAGTTCTTTGGCATCTGCTTGGAGTGTAAAAATACCTATGCAAACACTTCCAAGCAAAAATCTAAAACCTTATAGACCTCGCTATGTACTCGGGAGCCATGCATATGTCCTCCGATTGTTCCCTTGTAAATTGCTTATCGAATCTCTCTTCCCAGTCTTTCCTTAACATCTTCTGATTGATTCTTACAGGTATCATGCAATATTTCTTATGTTGTACTAATTACCCCTTTTTAACAGCAGCTTCTGTTCTAGATTCAACTAAAAACTTTACAAGAACAGGTCTTTCAGTTAGGATTTTCCCATGCCTTTCTCTTTGCCTGTGCTGTTATCAGTCCTTGGAAGGGGAGGCTTTCTCTAGCCTGCAGGACAAATGTGTTCTTGGTGTCATCCCATTCTAGTATCTTTCCCTCTTGGTGCCTTCACTAATTTTCTCTAGTAAATCCAGCCCCTTTTTCCTGTTCTCTGTACCCCTACTTGCAGTTACCCCTTTTGGCAAAACTTCCTTTCTCCCTTCTCTTGTTGGCTTAGTTCTTAGAATACCTACTACTAATTTATAAATATAGTATTCTGTATTACTGTTGTTAGTCTAGTTTAAGATCTGCATCCAAAATTCCACTCTCTCCTTATTTCTTGAATTTTCTCTGTGCTTCATTATCATCCCTTTCCACTTTGAATTATAACTTTCTACTTGTGTTAGCTATATGAGCCTTAATTGTGTAGCTCTTAAATATGTCTTCAAATCATATAATCCCAAACCACCTTTTTTGTTGGAAGGATCAACTTATCCTGCTTAACCCTTGCCCTCTTCCCAACCCTGATACATACCTTCAACCTTTTATTAATTATCCACAGATTCTCCTCTAATTGGTAAAAATATGCCTGATCTGTATATAAAACTAAAGGGACTAAAAACATTTCCATTGCTTGTATCTTAGTATCCATATACATAAACAAGAGTTCCCAGTTTATCTTGTTTCATACTATCTTTTATTTAGTCTCTTCCTACATATACTTAGCTGCCATAATAGAAAACGTTTTAATCCATACTAAATACTTCATCTTATGATGCCCCATAAATGTGGGTGCTGCTGAACCAGTTCGTGTATGGGTACTTAATGTACAACTGTAGCCTTTGCTTTATTTTCATTAATTTTATATCTCAAAAAGACTTGAAATTTTCTCAAAATGTTCCACAGCACTGATGTCCTTTTCTGGTTTTATCAGGTACAAAATAATATCATCTGCCAATAAAGCTAATTTTCTTTTGATTACCATAAGAGTTATATCATTGAATTTCTCTGTCCCTTATTTTCTTTGCCAGTGTCTCTAAATGTGAATCAAATAACAAAGGGGAAAGAAGGCACCCCAGCCTGATTCTTCTGTTCACACAACTTATCAAACAGGAACCCTTCCACTTTACTTCTTCTCAGATCCTTCATTTATCCTGCTGACTAACCTTATTTTTTGTATCAGGGAATGGAAATGCTTCTATTGCCCTACTCATAAAATCCCAGCTTACTCTGTTGAATGCTTTCCCTGCTTCAAGTCCATCAACAACAGTGGTATTTTCTTACATTCTGCTTCCCTCTGGATCATCATTTTTCTACTAACATTGTCAGATATTTTCCTCCCCTCCACAAAACCTCAAATTTTTGGCAACAATGTTGCCATTCTCTTAGCTAGTATAGATATATACATTTTATAATCATGGTTTAAAATTGAAATGAGTCTGTATGAAGCTGGGTCTGATGGGTCTTTACCATCTTTAGTTATTACAGCCACCAAAGCTTTATTCCAAGATGCTGGCATTTCCCCTCCTTTAAAATACTATTAAAAAAAATCCCTATGTTTACCACTTTCTTCCCTCCAAATTCCAAACATCTGCATGAATACTTTCTGTCCATGAACACTTTCCTGCAACTTGATTATACATCACAATTTTTATCTCATCTCCTCCTATCTTAATTATGAATTGTTGAACCTCATCTGTCTCTAACCTTGGCATACTTAAGTCTTCCTTAACTATTTCCATCTGTGCTCTTTCTTGATTTCCAAAATTATCTGCTTTATACAAATTTTCATAAAATTTCTGAAATATCTGTAATACTTCTACAGGATTTCTGATTAATTTTCTTGTTATAGGCTCACTAAGTTTGGTAACAGCCCTTTCTACATTCTGTTGACTAAGCCTTTGTGCTAAACGTTTTTGTGGTTTGCAGTTATTATCAAAAACAGCTGCTTAATTTTTCTAAACTCATGCATATTAATCTAGATACTCCCTTATTTTCCTTTTGTACTTGGCAGTTGTGCCTCTCCTTGTTCTGTGATATTCCCCTTATTCTGCAATATTTTAACCTTTGTCAGCCCCTCTAAATTTTTAGAAAACCTACCTCCTCTAATACCCTTTTACATTACGATAGTTGTCACCTCTTGCATCAGAAGAAATCCCTGGTTAAGGGGCAAGGGGTTCGGCTTGCAAGGATGGTATCTGAGTGGGAGGAATTTTTACAGCAAAATAACATTTTGAAGGACATGTTAGTAAAAAGAGTTTACCCCCAGGCCTTCGTTGCTAATACCTTACAAGAAGTGGTTGAAAAAAGACAGAGGGGATTTTTTCCCCATTGCTAGGTTAAGGGTGTGGTATACAAGATGAAGTAAGAAGGATAGAAGGCACTATTTTCAAAAAATCTGCCATTTTTATCTATAACAAGCAGTTTCAATATATTAGTCAAATATTACAACATTACTGGAACTTGTTTGGCACTAACCAAGATTAGTTGGAGCTGGTAGGGCCATACCCTAGAATTATATACAAAAAGGACATCAGCTTTAAAAACATGTTAGAGAGATCAATAAAGGACAATGGTGAAAGGGGAGGAATGGTGAAATGTGGTTTCTGTCCACAATGTGGATACATGATCGAGGGGAAAAACGTAGATATACCAAATTATGGAAAGTATGTTTTAAAAAAGAAATGTTCCTGTAGCAGTAAGGCAGTAGTATACCTTGCCTTGTGCTCCAAGTGTCCAGGTTTTTATATAGGGAAGACCATTAATGCTCTTAGAAGCAGGGTCTCTCAACATTACTATGATATAAGTAGACAAGACACGAAAAATGCCTTAACATTACATATTCTTAGTAATGAAGGTCATGATTTTAAATTTGTTATCCTAGAGCAAGTGGTATTGGGGGATACAGGAGGCCCACCTAATGACTTCTTGCAATTAAAAGAATTAAGATGACAAATTAGATTGAATGCCACAGAACCTCCAGGTCTGAATAGTACTATCTCTATAAGCCCTATTTTAAGGTTAAAAGCTGAAGGTTTTATGTAAACGGAAATCTTTCTTTCTTGTCTTAATTGAAGAATGTTCTAGCTGAATAATATTTGAATATTTGTTATATTAATATATATATATATATATATATATATATATATATATATATATATATGTATATAATTTTCATTAGGACATGTATTCAACATTATCAAGTAGTTTTATTGTAATGTACTGTTTTGTAGTATAATCTTTGGGAAGAAGATTCTCTTTAATGAAATAATGATGTACGCAATTACGTAATTGATTGAGGGATATAAGTTGGGTTGGTTTTATTTGAATTTTATTCTGATGAAGTTTCCATTGTGAGATGAAAACGCTCAATTAAATTTATTTTAGTGTTTCCAGGTGTGGCTCCTTCATATTTTCTTTATTCATTTGATTCTTGGTCTGTGTTTTGTGTTTGGAGTGATTATGATAAGAAGTTATTGTCCTCACCTATTATATATGGCAGCTTTTTTGAATGTGTATTTCCAACTTTTATGTTGCATGGATACACTAATGTTTAGCAGGTTGATTTCTTATACGGTTGTTTCTTGTCATCTCCATCTGAACCTATGTCACATTTTCAAAATGTTTTTTAAAAGAAAAATCTCAAACATGAAAACTAAATGCATTTTCACTACACTTCTATAACTTAGTAACTTAGAACAAACTAGTGAAAAACACCAAAGCCAATAAACCCAAGAAAAAAATTGATGCGGGTAACAAAAAATGCACGACTCCAGTCCCCAGAAAATATATATTTATTGAGCACTTTTGTCTGAATGTTAGACTTCATCAGAATAAAAAACATGACTATACCACATCTTTAAATACACATACTCAAAGTCCAATTGGTTGAAACAAAGCTGTAGGTCCACCCTACATTACAATATAATACATGTTGTAGACAATGTAAAAACTATATAAAAGCAGCATATGATTCATTGGACCCATTATTGAAGATATCAATCTTGAAATTAAAACTCAAGTGTTAAAAAAATGACATATTATAAAAAATAACAAGACCTTAATTTCAACAATGAGCTTTATTGAAAGCTTATCATTAAGACCAGGCAACTCACAAGCATTAACCTTGATTTGCCATTTCAACTCCTTAAGCTCAAGGAAATCATTGACTGGTCCCCCTCTGGGATAAACAAAGACGAAATCTTTATTAGGAATTTTGGCATTATTAAACCTGCCAACAAGTATTATTGCTACTCAAAAGGAGTGGTTTATGTCTCAATTTCCTACTCTTGTGAAGGGTTTTATGTGGTAAAAACAAAAAGAGCATTTAGGCAAAGGGTCTATGACCGTATTTATGACATTAACTGTAAGAAAGAGAACAATGCCCTTTTCAAGTATATCAGTTTGTTTCCCACTCATAGTTTCAAATTTTGCACTATTGATCATGTGGACATGGGTCCCCGATAGGGGACTAGTCGATGAATTTCTTGAGCTTAAGAAGTTGAAATGGCAAATCAGGGTTAATACTTGTCAGTTGCCTGGTCTTAATGATAAGCTTTCAATAAGCTCATTGTTGAAATTAAAGTCTTGTTATTTTTTATAATATGTCATTTTTTTAACACTTGAGTTTTAATTTCAAGATTGATATCTTGAATAATTGGTCCAATGAATCATATGCTGTTTTTATACAGTTTTTATATTGTCTACGACATGTATTGCATTATAATGTAGGGCGGACCTACACTTTGTTTCAACCAATTGGAGTTTGAGTATGTGTATTTAAAGATGTGATAGAGTCATGTTTTTATTCTGATGAAGTCTAACATTCAGATGAAAGAGCTTAATAAATATATATTTTCTGAGGACTGGAGTCATGCATTTGTTGTTCCCAACTTAGAATAAAAACACAAAACTGTGTACATCTTCAAAAATGAAGTTTGACCCTCCAGATAGAAACAGTTGCCTTAAATTGACAGCTCCACCCACAAGCATTACCTTGCCTAAAGTTAATGTTACTAATGCTAAAGTGCATGTTACAACCTGTGCTTCCACTTGCACTGACTGGTACCTGATCTTTTCTTATGTCTACTTCCCTTTCAGATGTGAAAAATGGCCTGCATGCTTTCAGAAAACATAACTTAAGAAAAAGTTAATAGACTCATCTACTGAATACATTAAAGTATTAATTATGCTAGGGAAGCTGGTGTGTCTCATACACTTCCAGTAATTTCAAACTTTATTTTTTACTGAACTGCTTGGCCTTGTACCTTTACATTTTGCATACCCTCATTGAACAATGCTCATAACCATCAATATTAATTGCTTGTACCTGCAGACAACTCATCTCCATGGAAACGTAGTCAGCAATGAGAAAAAAAAACAGATAATGACTCTGTAGATGCACAAAGGAGTCCTTTTTAATTTCACCCAAAACCGAACAGAATTTACAATTGCACTCAGCTGCAAATTTCTTGAGTTCAACTGAACATTTCATAAAGTAAAAAAAAAAAAAAAAAAACAAGCTGCTATCATTGCATATGCAAAAAACTTGTCTACTCCTTCAATATTTCCTTTTTTTTTTACTCTACAAAATATTTTTCTTTCAACCTAGAGTTCTCAAAAGCCTCCTGCATGCATCTTCTCCTTTTATCACAGTCATATCCTCTGTTTTTTTTCATTGTAGTAATATGCATTACTTTTGTATCAGGCATAAACACTGTAAAATTACAAGCTGGACTGCCACAGGTAACAAACGTCCGTGAGTGACTGAATGAAAGAATGAAAGAATGAATGAGTGAACGAATAAATAAATAAAGTTAAATTGTTCTTGCTCTCATTTTAACTAACTGGTTGCTGCACAAGTTTGTAACATTTTAACTGTATAGAATTTGAGGATGAATGACAAACCGGTTTGAGCTATTACACAATCCAGTTGATAAACATAGTCTCAAAGAAATTCATTAGAATAATCATTTGGGGTGACAGTTTCGTGTCATCATGATTTTCCTTCAAACAACGCAAGCTGTACATGTTATTTGCCACTTTGTCAGACTTCTAACTGTTGCATCATTGCACAGATAGATGTAATCTGTATCAATATTATAATCCTGTCTTGAATACTGTATTTATTTAAAAAAACAAGGACTGCAAAATATTAGATAATGCAAATATGTATATACTAATATTATCTATATTACTACAACTCATTCTTTTATATTGTAAATTGTACATGTATTTTGTTTTTTGTATTTTGCTTGCTTCTTCTTAAAATGTTGCTCATTTTATTTTACAATTGGAGCCTTTGTCCCGGGCCACCATTAAATGGGTCATTTTGAGCTTAATTGGAGTATCCTAGTAAACAAATGCAAATAAACAAATAAATAAATAAGCATACTTCCTCCCCAAAATATTAGATAGTGCAGATCCTGTGTCTAGTTCCATTTGAAGGGGTATTGACCTCTGCTGAAGCTGTTACTCAGATAATGCCACAGCTGTCTGTGCTACACTATTTCCAGAACAGCAGCTGTGTTACTTTCTGAATCATCACTGTTTCACATAACTTTGTTGCTCCTACTGTTCGTCCATCCAAGACATATTTTAACAATTCACAGTGGACTGAACATCATCAGATTTAGTCAGCTAAATGAATGAATGTACAGCTGGCCAAACCTCATTGTAACAAATTCAGAGTAGTTTATATAGTATGACACAACAAGTATTCTGCAATGCATCCCCATGCTCTGTTTTAAGGAATAGTTTTATGGAAAGAAGTAGTTGGTTGTTTTGTTTCTGTATATTAGTTATTGAGAAGTAGAGTTGCAGTGAGTGAGATGTTCCTTTTTTATTGATGTAACAGCGCTGGAGTTAGTTATAGTAAAAAGCTGCCATAATTGCAAACCTCATACCATAGTAGTTCTGTAATATAACATGACTAGCAGTTAATTGAACTTTGGTTCACCTGTTTATTTCATTAAAACTTAGCAACTCACAACTCAACTACAAAGCAAAGGGCACTCTCCACAATCTACCATGAGAAAGCCTTCCTCTCACTCTCTAATTCTTGTGTGGAGCTTAATATGAGCAATAAACTAGTCTAGGGCCACTTATTCAAATATAACATATTGACTAAACACAATCATCAGCTCATTTCCTTATCGAAAAGCATACTCATCACAAACATATGCATGTGTGCACCACACACACCCTCTCAACTAAACCAGACCTTAACACAACCACATAGCCAGACAACAGAATACCAAGAAATAACATTTGCCCTCTCCGTACCTCTCAAAAACTAACATAATCAGCTCCAGGTTCACATTTACTTTAGTATAAGTGTCTCTCTGGAAACAGAATCAGTCCCATAAGCACCGATTTCACATTATGTTTACAGCCCCACACCAAACACTTGTCCTAAGACAGTGACTCCTAATCTGTTCACATTCTACCCATTCCCTACATTACTGACACACACATGCCACCAAACACTGAACCAGTCAAAGCATTGACTACTCACGTACAGACACAAACACATACAAACCACATATGATGCAAGCACTTCCTACATAACACACTCACTACATTAGTGGCACACCAACTCATACACACACACACACACACACACACACACACACACACACACACACACACACACACACACACACACACACACACACACACACACACACACACTCATATCTTCCATGCACAACACCATTTTGACCACACACAAGCTCGCCTCTGGTAACCTTAACCACATATGCACTCATACTTACCAACAACTTCACACACACATGAAAATGCAGTTAATCTATAGAACAGATTCCACCTGCCTGCAAAAATCCATGATCATGCTCAATCAGTGCTCCATGAGCATGTCTGTTTTGTTACCATACATTTTCAACAAGAGTGCTCTTTTAATTGGTGACTAATCAGCTGGCATTCAGCCATCAGTGATTCAACAGAAAGAACAACACCTCCAAATTTAATATAATGATTTCTGAAATGATAGCAGCTCTGGTAGTTTTCACAGTGCTGTCACAGTATTCTGTCCACACTAAACTATTGCTTTTGGACAGAATCTGGCATACCATAATTTCAGTATATGTAATAAATAGTGCCACTCAAATAACCCTTTATATAATTTTTGAATGGATGCAAGTAGATTCTATTATGAAAAATGTTGTACTTGATTAATTGTATTTTTTATTTGTCACAGTTATCTGTGGCTTGACTAATTATTTTAGTAATTGTTCTGAGCTCAGTTAGACTTGGAAGTTAGTCTGCTTTGCAAGTAGCAAGTGTTCCTCTTCAAATTACACTTGGCTAGGATGCTCTCTTACTGTTGCTGTTAACATGGTTTTCTAAAGGTAAGTCTTCAGTTTGTGAAAACCTGATGCAGCTCTGTACTTCTTTTTGAAATGTTAATGCTCCTTTGTGTGTTATTTTAATTGCGGCTGGTATTTCTGGTGTTTTGGTAAAACTCACATTCACTTCTAAAAGCAAACTTTTTTTTATGCTTGTGTCTAGTTGCATATACAAGTGTACAACTGTGCCTTTCAGTGACTCATTTTTAAGTCTGAAAAATTTCAGTGCACAGGTAGCTTCTTGGTGACCTGGTTCTTACTAACCTATGCACTTCAGGTTCTTCTTTAAGCCCATCCTTTTCCTATATTCTGAACCTTTCCACTGTTATCTGTAAAACCACTGCTGACTTGTGAAGTCTTAAACGGTAAATTTGCTGCTGCGTCAGATTGTAATGCAAAATCTAAGTTTATTTTTTAATCCCAGCAGAAAAAACACCCTTTCTCATTGTGGAGTTATTGTGTTTAATATACACATTCACACGTATACACACACACACACACACACACACACACACACACACACACACACACACACACACACACACACAGATATTTAGCTCCCCTGCATTTTGGTGAAAGCCTGTTTGAATGTTTGTTTGGTCAATGTGTGCTAGAGGTGTTGCTTTCTGTCAAATGTATGGATAGTTGAATGGTCAGAAGGTTGAGAGTGTGTTTCATTGAGTCAAGTGAGTGGGGTTTGGAAGGGGTGAAAGTGTTAGTGAATATGCTTGAGAGTTAGGGTTAGGGTAAGGTGTAGGTGAGGGAGTAGGTGTTGTATATGTGTGTGTGTTGTAGTGTGTGTGTATTTTAAGGTTTGGGTCAGGCTTAGGTAAAGGGATAAATTTAGTGTTGTTAGTGTGTGTCTGAGTGTCTTGTGTAGTGGCAGTGTTATGAGAAGGTTATTTTAAGGTAAACTATAGGGCTAGGGCTGGGGGAAGTGGCAGTGTTATGGTTAGGTTTAGCACCCGTTACTAAGGTAGTGCAGGGGAGCAGATGAGCACTGAACTGTTATTTTGCATTCTGCTTTAGTAGAAACCCACTGTTTTATGGATAAAGTGCCTTTACTGCCTTGTTTTGATACCACAAGGTGTATATGTATATATGGGTCCCCTGTATTTTGTCGAATGCCATTTCTTCAACAGATACAGGGAGTGTGAATTAATGTTGACAGTAGAAATAGCTGAGCAGTGCAAATGCTGATGGTGTGTAATGTTGAGACAGGTAAGTAGGAGCTGAAATGAGAGTGTTTGTGCGTGTTAATGTGAGTAAGGGTTAGGGTCAGGGATGAGCGAAGGGTAGGTGTTGTACATTTGATTGCAAATTTGTATATTTTAGGGTTAGGGTCAAGGTTAGGTTATGGGATAGATATACTGCTGTTTGTGTGTGTTTGTGAATGGTTGTATGTCCGAGTGTGTCTTGTGCAGTGGCGGTGTCATTGAAAGGTTTTAATGAAGGTAAGCTGCAGGGTTAGGGTTGAGGGAAAGGGCAGCATTAGGGTTGGCACCCATTATTAAAGAGGGCAGGGGAGCTAATAGTGAGACAAGGGCCCAAAATTAGGGACACATTTTAAATATTGCTCTTATAAACTCAGAAAGTTATTAGAATAGTATGTCTTGTGTTAGTATGCATTTTCAAAAGAATGTTGTTGTTGTTGTTGTGTCTTTCGGCTTTTCCCAGTTAGGGGTCACCACAGCGGAACTCCGGTCCGCTAATGATTGGCAGTAGAGTTTTACGTGCTGGCTTGCCGGGCCTAATGCACAACCTTCAACGAAGGAAGGCCCATTCACGCATGTCGCCACACTCAAATGTATATCATTATTTAATGAATTAATTCTTCAATGATTTGCCAGAAAAAACACAAAATGTTTGAGGGAAAGGCAAAAATATGAGGCAAAAAAATCTGGACAGTTAACAGGTATGTATCATATTTGAAAATGAGTCAAAAGGCAACCACGAAATGAAACAATCGCCACCAGGAAGTCAGCCAAAGCTCTTTATTCCAAAACCAAGCAGACAAGGCTGTCACCAGCCACGAAAAAACATGTAAACGCCTTAATCCTCTAATAATGGACAGTATGCGTTTTCGTCAGATTCTCGACTTCTTCAGACAATCAGTACATTCAATTAACACAGTATGTATAACGTTGACCATCAATTGATTAATTGAAATTATTCATGCTGTCAGTGCAGCCTCACCAGTCATCCTGTGTGGGACTCCATGTTACGAGCCCTCTCCTCTGCATAGTTTGAAAACACTTCCCTCATGAAAACACTCTTCTAGTGTACCCAGCGAATCTTACAGCACCATCTACAGGATTTCATATTTGAAACTAATTGAATGACAGTGTAAAAAATAGTTATTGAAAAAATGTATGAGTAACCGTTAGACTAGGAATATTGTATTTAGTTAAGACGAGTAATCTCAGACTGTTTTCTCACACATTTGTGGCTGAACAATAAAATAGTTCAATAGTGTTCTGAACTGTGCTTACCACCTTAATACAGATCGTCTCATGTCAGATATGTAGACTGGCACCATTTGCCATTAGTTAATGTCTTATTCTAGTCTACATCTTTCCTCATGTACCTAGTGTGAATGCTGTGTCAGACACCTTTAGGGGTCAACACTGCAAATGAATATACTTTTTAAAGTTATTTGAAATGTGTAACATTACAGAATTTCATTGCATTACTTTTCATCGGAAGTATAATACTAACATACTTTGTATACATAATCAGATATTACACCTTTTTAGAAATCGCTCCTTACTGGTATCCAAGAAGAATAAACAATGCACAGTTAATATTTTGCATTCAAATTAATCCAACTCTTAAAACAGAAAGGTCATAATTTACAATTTTATAGTAATTATATATTGATATTTCACAATTCACATCCCCTCCCCATAAAACTGTGGCATTGGCCATAGTAAGAACAAATCAAAATACTTGTTGGTTTCTGTACCTCCTATTTGGTTGTCACAATGACACTCTGTCTCATTAACTTTTCAACAAACCAAAAGCTCAAGTAATTTGTCCAAATGTGCATAAATACCAAAATGAAACTCCCCCCCCCAGCAATCCATTCCCTTCAGTAGTTTCAAGTACACACAAGCACCAAAGTGAAACATTTCCATTTCCCCCAGACCTCCACTAATCCCTTCAGCATTATGTTTCCAAGCATGTACAAGCACCAAAATGAAACATTTCCCCTAGCAATCCATTCCCTTCAGTAGTTTCAAGTATGCACAAGCACCAAAATGAAATATGTCCCCCACACTCCCACTAATCCCTTCAGCAGTATGTCTCCAAGTATGCATATGTACCAAAATGAAGCATTTCTCCCAGTGATCCATTCAGTAGTTTCAAATATGCACAAGCACCAAAATGAAACATTTCACCGAGTGATCCATTGCCTTCAGTAGTTTCAAGTATGCACAAGCACCAAAATGAAACATGTCCCCCACACTCCCACTAATCCCTTCAGCAGTATGTCTCCAAGTATCTACATGCACTAAAATGAATCATTTCCCCCAGCGATCCAGTCCCTATTTCCCTTTAGTATTTTCAAGTATGCACAAGCACCAAAATGAAACATGTCCCCCCAGACCCCCCTAATCCTTTCAGCAGTACGTCTCCAAATATGTACAAGCATCAGAATGAAACATTTCCCCCACAGCACCAGTCCCTTCAGCATGACAAGGGCTAGAATTCATAGACTGGGAGCCAGATTTTGCATTTTCATCAGTAATCAGTGAAGACTTTAGAGCAGTGCTATGTGCTTAAACAAACTACTACGGATTTTCAGGATGACAGCGAAAATGCAGAGACCTTTTTATAAAAACAGTCTCACGCCTCCCTCCCTCTCCCTATCATCACAAATGTGTAATCAACTATAGTTAGTTAATTACATCATAGACACACACACACACACACACACACACACACACACACACACACACACACACACACACACACACACACACACACTTAACTAGAAGCAGAGCAGTGCTAGCGTACATGGTTAATGCAAAGCATGGACTTAGTATCATGATGACAATGAAAATGCAGAGGCTAGAAAAAATGTTATAAATAAGTAACTTCACAGTACAGACACACACCTGAACACCTAGCTAGAACCTAGAAGCAGCATTGTCATTTTCTTTTTTCTTTCTTTTACCTGGAGGAGCCGGGGGAGGAACTGGTAATAAATGTTCTCATAATTTCTTCTTTTCTGCAGAAGAGAAGACCACTCCAACTGCTGCACTAGTAACAAAGAACGAATGGCTTGCCTTGCTGAGTTGCTGCGCTAATTAATTTTAAACACAAAAGTACAGTGTCAGCTGCTCTCACTTGTCCAGTCCTCCACCCCCACTCTGTTCATTGACTCTCATTGCTGCAACCAAGTTGCCATCTGATAATTTAAGCACATACAGACAGTACAGTACACCCTCCCCCCCGAGCACTCAGCCGATATCTGACAGGCTGGCAGTCTGCTCATGAAGGTGACATCATCACGCATGCCCGTGCATGTGATGATGTCAGCAAAAATTCGCCAAAAAAAAAAGGGGGGAAATTCAGGAATTAAACGGGCCACTCGATAATTTGTAGCACCCCATTATTTTGACATCAAAACTGGTAAATACCAATGAATTCGGTACAGTGGAGCATGAGCATGCTAGCGCATAGAGTAGGACTGACAATGAGTTAATGAAACCTTTCAACAAACATGATATTATAATTCTACAGTAACATTATTAACAGACACAAGCTAGATAAAGATAGATAGTAATACAGCATTCTGTTGTGTGTTTTTGTTCCCCCAGTAAAATATGGATATTATGGACTCCCAAAAGGAGAGTTACTCACTTTAGTCAAAGCAAGCTCTGTCGTAAATCTTAATTTAATTATTATCAAGCAAGATTTGATTATACTAGAAATAAGAGGTCAAGGCAGGACTTTTTTAAGTCCTAAATACTTTTAATATCATATGCAAACAAATTATTATAAACATAGATGAGTGGTAATAATTTTGCTCATGAAATGTTCTTTAACTCTAGAAAAAGTTAACAGAATTAGTAAAAGTGTGACAGTTTTTAGTCAGAATTAAAAACATGCACAGAGCTAACACAAACCACAAAACAGTGTGTAATTTGGTAACCTAGTGGTGGATAAAGACTGAATTCTCAAGCTTAACTTTCCAGAAGTTCAGTCAGTTGATAATCAGGGTTCATGTATAGGAAATCAATGTCAGTGAGTTGTGTTGACAGTGGTGTCCTTCTGGGGGAAATTTCCTCTTCTTCGAGGTGTGACCATGAAGTTGATATGTATAAGTTCATGGGGTACAAGGGAGCTTGCCCCCTGCAAAAAAAACTTTAAAAAATCCTTTGTGGTGATGTAAATGCATGCAATGGAAAGTATTCTGATGATAACAAAAAACAAGAACCAATGAACCAAATCCAAACAATGTAGGTTGGAAAAACAGAAAGCACACAGTTCTTAGCTAAAAGTGTGTAATAAAATTGAGCGCTTTCATCTGTATGTATCAACAAGATTTTTTCAGAATACAAACAGTAAAAAAAATCAAGCTATTTAAAAGTCCCTCTCCCCATCGCATGACCTTAATTAACCAATAAGCAAATAAGCATATTAAAAACCTGTGGTAAGTCATTGCTTAAATAACAAAGGGTTACACTAAATAAGAATGCAATTTTAATACAAAGATAATAGACATATTGCCAGTAAGACCAGGAATGTAAAAGACTTCAAGCGAATTTGCCATTTTAACTCATTGAATTCAATCAAATCCTTCCACTGCCCACCACAAATATCTCTGTGAACAATGTCCAAACCAAAAAACAAAACTTGTGAGTAGGATATTCAGAGATATGCTTAAACAGAGCATAGTTTACGTTCTTGTTTCTAATATCCAACGTGTGTTTGTATATCCCGTCCCACATAGAAGGAACAACATTCAGTGCATAAAACAAGATATATAACACCCCTTCTGTTACAATTACAGTAACAGAAGGAC
Source organism: Protopterus annectens (assembly GCF_019279795.1). Taxonomy (NCBI): domain Eukaryota; kingdom Metazoa; phylum Chordata; order Ceratodontiformes; family Protopteridae; genus Protopterus; species Protopterus annectens. The sequence goes on along the minus strand of NC_056747.1, from coordinate 269,018,777 downwards.
CTGAGCTGATGACCATTAATACAGATCCCATCAGTCTCATACACAAACTTACACACAGAACAAGCACCACACCTAACAGTCCCATTTTCGTATTTGTGTTGGACATAAAGAAACTATCATCACTTTCCAAAAACTGTTTAAGGGAGTTTTCTCTTCTAAATACTAACTGGGATACATCATCAATAATGCCTGTGCACTTTTCATAACAAGAGAGAAGTACACAGTTTCTTTTTAGTACCTCAAAAATCTCAATGTGGTCTACTGTGTATTTCGTGACAAAAAAGGTGGTGTATCTAGATCTAACATTTCTTTGGGACCTTCTTGTCACAAATAGGACAAAAAATACCCTTTTCCCTTTAGTATTTGACTTTATCAAATATCTTAAGAACTAAGTCCAAGGGATACCCATATGGGTAAACATACATACACGTGTGTCACATTCAACAAGTGTCATCTTCAGTAGCCAACCTTGTTAGTCTGACCACCTGACGTTTAACAGTCCCCCACTTTTGAAAATCAGGATGACAACTACTATAATGTAATAAACTGTTTGAATATGTAGGTTTTAGAAAGATATTACTAGTAAATCTTCTATTAATGTCATCCTTGCTGATAGTGACATGCAGATAACTAATAACAGTATGACTATAAACATATGTAAAATGTAAAAAAAGAGTAGTGTTATTTAGAAAATCAATAAACCATCAATATCTTCCACTGGTGCTTGCCATAAAATAAAGATGTCATCCAGAAAACGGACAAATAATTTACATGGGGGTTCACATCACCAAAATGTGGGAATGAGATTTACCTTTCCCATTGAAGCATAACAGTGTTTGCAAATGTGGGGGCACAAGATGCACCCATGGCAATACCCTTCTTTTGTAAAAAGTATTGTCCATCCAGAAAAACAAAATTGTTTTGCAAAACCAATTCCATAAGTGTGTGTAAAGTACTTATCTCATTGTGATTTAAACTTGAGCATTCACGCATGAACTCATAGAACCATTCCAATCCAACACAGTGGGGTATAACATTGAATAGATTAACAACATCCAAAAAATAAAATCATGAGAGAACTGTACATCCTTAAGCTTGTTGAGAAAACCACATGAATCTCTACATAAATATTCAAACTGGTCAACAAAAGGCTTCAGTTTAATATCCACATACTTTACTGAAAGATGAATTTTGGATATTGGCCTAATAAGGGGTCAGTTATGCTTTTATGTATTTTAGGCAGTCCAAAAATAGATGACACCCTCGGTGTTTTACACATAAAAAGAAATACATTTCAGAATCTATCTGCCCTTGCATAAGCAAATCATGAAATGAAAAAAATCAGTCTTTTTGTATGATAAAGGCACAGCATTCAGAGAAATCTCATCATAAAAATGGTCATCAAAAACATGAGTGTACATATGTTGCAAATAGTCCACCTTGGTCATAATAACAATACTCCCCCTTGTCAGGTTTCATCACTTGCACCTGTTTATCCTGACATAGAGATTTCAATAGTTTAAATTCAGTGTCAGTTAAGTTCCACCAGTTTCGGTCCTTGTTCTTAGGTAAAATATATGAAATTCCAAGTCACAGAGCTTCTCAAACAAAACCAAAAGGCAAAGGTAGGGGGTGGGTTAAAAAGAATCTTTCTGATCAAAGGATTAGGGAAAAATTCACCACTGTTACTGTCATAAAACAGCAGCCTAAGATTTACTTTTCTCAAAAACAACCTCAGGCCAATAACTAAATCAAAAATATTAGAACGAATTGTAGGTGCAAAATTAAAACCTTTACTCAGAAGGCCCGCATTTTCAGTTCCATAACCATTAATAGTAAAGTTATATAAAATAAAGTCACCTGTGTTATTGTGTACCAAACTTGGGCCTGTATTCTCCAAGGAATCCACAAAACTAAAAGATGTAGAAAAACTCACCACTCCTTTGTAGTGATTTAATGAGGAGAAAATATACTAGATCTCATCATCACAAACATGGGGACAAAATGCTCCACACCGGAAGTATATCCCTCTTTGGTGAGATCAGATCATAAACTAATCTCACTAGAAATCCACATCCCGCCCCCACCCCAAACAAAAAAGACCACAGTGAAGAACTTCTCTAAAGCAAACTTCACACTACTCAAGACAGGTGTGGTATCCTTCAAGGCCCCCGAGCCAATGGAAACCACAACCCAAGCTGCGGAAGCCCTTACAAATGCCTTCTATGAACACCTTCAGGACTGCATGGATCAGGCAATCCCAAATAAAACCAAGACTCTTTCCACCAAGGGCAAAGGTCCAGTCTGGTGGACCCCAGCCATAAACAAACTTTACAATAAGAGGAGAAAGCTATTACATGATAGAGCAAAATCCCAAAAAGGGAAGGCATCTTTGATCAGTACTAGCAAGAAACTACGATCCCTCATAAAATCATCCAAGGCCAACTTTGAGAAAAAAATTGCCATAGATTCAAAAGACAATCATAAGGCCTTCTTCAGCTATGTCAGAAACCTGGGTGGAAACTCCCAGATATGCTCAGAATTAGTCCAAAATGGTACAAAAATCACTGAACCCACAGATATTGCCAACCATACTGGCAGACAGGTTCAGCGCAAACTTCACCCCCCTCTCCCCCCCAAAAGGAGAGATAACTATCCCAACAGAGTGTAGCCTCCCAGACATCTCAAATGTGCAGGTGAAAGCTGCTCTCTCTAAAGCTAAAAACACAGCATCAATGGGACCGGATGGTGTCCCCGGCTGTGTGCTACATGAACTCAATGAAGAACTAAACCCGCACATAAGGCAGCTGTTTAATCTTAGCCTTACCACAGGATATGTGCCCAAGGAGTGGCGTACGGCAACTGTGGTCCCACTCCACAAAGGCGGTGCCTCTACAGACCCTGGTAACTACCCCATAAGCTTAACAAGCCTGGTCTGCAAAGCTATGGAGAGGATCATAATGGAACTCATAAACAAGGACATAGGGGACTTGCAGACCTTGGACCCAGCCCAGTTTGGCTTTGTCAAGGGCAGATCTTGCCTTTTGAACTTGGTCGACTTCTTGAAACAGTTACCAAGGCCATTGATGAGGGAAGGCAGTCCATACAGCCTACCTTGACCTTGCAAAAGCTTTCGACACAATACCCCACTCGGGTATCATAGAGAAACTTACCAGCTTAAATGTAAACCCATATGTCACAAGATGGGTTGCAAACTGGCTAAAGGACAGAACCCACAGGGTTAGAGTTGCTGGAGCCATGTCAGACTCCAAGCCGGTTACAAGTGGTGTCCCACAGGGCTCAGTCCTTGGCCCCTATTGTTCGGCATCTACTTCTCAGAAGTACAGGCAAACATAGGAGGACTATGGCTGACAAAGTTTGTGGATGACTGCAAACTGGGTGCCATAGTGGATAGTACATCGGACACAGACATCCTTCAGAGGGATCTCACGGAAACTGATAGCTGGTGCCAGAGCCATGGCCTGAAGTTAAACGCAAAAAGTGTATAGTCATACCCTTCAGGAAAAACAAGGTAACCCCAAGCTACCATATAGGTGGCAACCCACTAAGCACAGAAGAGGTTATCAGGGACCTGGGTACCCAGGTTGACAGTGGCCTCTCGTTTGACACTCACATTGCTAAAGTGGTTCGAAAGACCTTCTACATTGCCCATCTGATCATGAAGGGATTCACATCCAGATCAAGTGAGGTCATTGTTCCCCTGTACTCTTCACTTATGAGACCAATGATCGAGTACAATGCCCCATTCAGGATGTATCTCACCCGACACCTGCAGCAATTGGAGAGACCCCAAAAGTTCCTCACCAAAAGGATAAAGGGACTCCAAAACCTGTCATATACTGCCAGACTGAAGAAACTCCAACTCTATTCAGTTGCATACCGTCTGCTCAGAGGTGACCTGTGCCTGACATACAAGGCCATGACCAACCCGGAATTAATGGACATGCTCCACCTCAAAAAATCCAAATCCACCAGAACCACTAGAGCAAGTGACTTAAACCTTAGCACGGATGTAAATAGGACGTGCTGGAGGGATAGATTTATCACCCAGAGACTCCCCATGCTGTGGAATAAAATCCCGGTCCATGTGAGGCAGAGCACCTCGCTGGCTCTGTTCAAGAAAAATCTTGACCGGTGGATGGGAGATCGTAGGTTTACCCCAGGAATCATCTCTGTGTCACTGCTGGACAGAGGCACAACAAACTAATGGGCACATTATTTCTAACATAAGGGGTGGCATAAGCCACATAACTTTGGGCTAGGCTTATAAATGCCTTAGGGCAGATAGCCTAGTATAAACCTATGAACCTATAAATGCATGCAATGCTAAGTTTTCTGATGATAAAAGATATCTAAAAAGTTAAATAATAGATTCTGTACATGAGAAAGTCAGTAAGCAAGGACTATATTTGCTGAAATGTGTAACTTATTGTGGTGTAATTATTCTAAATGGTTATACTGGCAGTATAAAAAACTAGAGGGTTCAGTCATTGTTGGAACCAAAGGGGTCTATACTTGATTATATCATTGTCTCACTTATCCTATTCAATGTAGCTAACCTTGAAGTCAGTATAAGAGCAGAGGGTAATCACATCCACCTAATATTAGCTGCACCAAGATATAGATGTAATTTAACCTTAGAAAAATAGGTGTTAGACATATCCTTTAGAAATATAAAAACTACTAACACATACTGCAAATATACATAATGACCTGAGGCCTTTGCAGAGCTTATGCAGAAGGGTAATACTATAAAAATAACAATAATGATGTGATAGAAAGAGTACTGCAAAATTTGTAAAGTAGGTATTTGGTGTGGAAAAGAGAGAAAACAGATTATGATAAGCAACTCAAAGAAATAAACATTGGTTTGATAACCAGTCTATGTAGGAAAATATTTAGAAAGATATTAATGATCAGATGAAAAGTATAACAAGTGTTATGTACTGTAACAAGCTGTAGCAAATGGATAAATGCAGAGAAGTATGACTATGCCCTGGAAAGGTGGTGAAAAGAGTAAATGTTGTTATAACTAGGAATACACACGAATATACATAGAAATGGCTGGATGGAATTTATAAAATGTTGTTTCACTCTAGTAAAGATGCTGTAAAAGCCCCTTTCCTGCCCTTCAGGTGAACACCGGTAATGGTATTAGCAACTTGTTATACATACCAAACCCAAAGTGATGAGCAAGAGTATTAATATTACAGTTTCAGAATTTTTTAAAAAGTAAGGACTTTTCAAATTCTGGAAAAGGTGGGATGACTATCCCTGTACGTAAAAAAAGTTGTATTGATGTCCCTAAAGTGTGTTGACCTATGACTCTTGTTGATATTTCTTATGAAATATTTTTACACTTATCCTGCAAGAATTGTAAGAATAAACAAGGTTAGTCCCTTTGTATATTGCTCATTTTGTAGTCCAGTGAAATAAAATGCAGATAGATGCTTGTTTTCTTCTAAAATACATAGTGTATGTGATGATCAAAGCTTAAATACTTTTGTGTTATTTATATATTTAAATCCAGCATTTGTCAGTGTAAAGAGAAATAAATTATGAGTGGAGTTGGAAAGAGTAGGATTTTCAGGATCTCTTAACATCTTGGCAGCTATGCATGGTAAAAATTGCTAAAGTTAAGATATCTGGAAAAAAAGGACAAATGACAGCTGGCAAACAGGGTTAAAACAAGGGTGCATTTTGGCCCCCTGATTTTTTTTTTGATTTACAGAGATATGTTTTGTTTCAAAATTATCAGATGTGAGTAGAAGTATACCGAATGTAGGGGGTATTCAGTGCTCTGTTATAGAATTCACTGATCATCTTTTGCTATTATTGACTTCCCAGGATACTTTGAGGGACCAGATTATCTATTTATTAAATCTTACGCTCAGAAGCAATCTACCCATTAACACTTCCAAAGCAAAAAAGAAACAAAATGCTTGTGTTAAGCTGGGAGGGCAGCGGCTAGAGGTTGTTAAATATCATACATATCTAGGAAAGCACCGATAAACTTTTTAAAGACATAAATTGAGAAAATATGCTATGTCATGTAGAGGGAAGATAAGAGTTTGGATGCAATGACTTTATAACCACATGCTGAATTCATTTATGCAGATATATATTCAATAATTATGTCTGTAGCATATATATATATATATGTATAGGGGGGAGGGTATAAAATGCTTTGATGAAAATAGTGTTCAAAATTGTAAGGAAAGTTTTATGGTTACGTAAGACTTACCTGGAAATGTATTTAAAGAATGAACTGATGTAGTTCATGAGCAAGCTCTTGCAGGTGCCAAAAATTTAGCATGGTTCTCTTTTTTACCATTTTTATATTTACTTCTCTGATAAACCTTATCCTTTTTCCAAAAAAAAGATGTGCTCATTTCTAAAGCTGTGGTCATCTCATTTAAACTTAATTAATTTAATTTATTCTAAATGTTAACCTTCATCTTCTGCATCTTTAAATCTCTGCCTTTGGTATTTCTGAAATTTCACGTTTTTTTATGTATATATAATTTATGTTATAAATCTTAAATCTCATTTTAAAGTTAGCAGTATCTACCTCTGTATTTTAAAGTAATTTCATATAGTTAAAACTCACCTGCAGATTGATTTAATTTCATATAGTTAAAACTCACCTGCAGATTGATTTCTTGCTACTCCTTTAAAAGTGTTTTATTTTTATTACTACATATCATTGATCCGGTGCTTCCAACCCCCTCAGTACCTAATCACTAATTATATATATGGACAAAAGGTATTTTCTTTGCCAAAACAACTTCCTTGATGACATCTTCAGTCCCACTTGGATAAATAGCAGCTTTCTTGTTTTATGCATCTTTATTGTTTGTTACTCACTGTTCATCATTCCTAGCCTCAACCATAACCTCACCCCATCAAATATCGAATTGCTTAAAAGCTCAGCAAGGGGAAAAACAAAGTCCACCATTTTTGTAAAATCACATTTAATAAAAACTAAATAATAAGCCAGAATTTACAAATAAACATCTTAAAAATAAATCAAAACCAAAATAAAACAAAAGGGGAATAAGAACTCAGCTTCACTGTTTATTAAAAAATACAAGTTTTCAGAAAACTTAATTATTTCTGAAGGTCTTAAAAGTAAACAACACATTAAAGTACATTTAAATAGTTAATATTTCTTAAAATCCAAAGACAGTGATAGAGCTTAGTTAATTAGATAAATCTCATTTAAAGGGAGACACTTCTTTAAATATCTAAGGTTTAAAATATGATTAATATTAACACCACCACTGACCACTAAACCTTTGGTGAAGTGATTATACATTTGGTTCCACATTGCAACACTTCTAATTATCTCTAGCAGGTTTATTATTTATACCACATGTAAGGCTTGAAAACTGTACCTCTCAACTGTCCAGAATTTTGCAGAGTGTCAGGACTTTTGCCCCATATTTAGGTCTGTCTCTCATAAAATTTGTCTTTTCTGGAAAATCATTGAGGATTGCAGTCCTTAAACAATGAAACAATGAGAAATATTTGAGTTTCAGACTTCATATCCTTCAGAAAATGCATGTTAAAGTCAAACCCATTATTCTAGATTAATATTTAACATTTGCCCCTGAGTTTGGTCCCTTGGCCCCCTGCTATTTTTGCATTCTTGTGTTGAGATGTTGAGAAGTATGTTTGAAATCCGTATTATATGAAGTAAAACTCTTTATGGTGCCTATCTAATTACTGTGTCTGGCAGTTACCACACCCACAGACTCAAAAAAACATGTTTAAAACATTATGGCATGATGTTTCTTACACTTTAACAGCACTCTGGGATTATTTACAGGATTTTAAATATTTTTATATGTAATTCCAGACTCTGACCACCTGGAGGCTGGCATATTGACGTGGTTTGGATAAATCAGGTTGCCATCCAGTATCCCAGAAATCATTGTTTGGCTCAAAAATGTTACATCATGCAGGCCTCCGTTTGCCTAAAGTTCCTGTCATTTCATAGATGTTGCATGCGTACAAAGTACTGAGTAAAATAGAACAGTGTAAGTAACATTCCCTGTTACTGGATGACTACTTAAAACAGAAACAGTGCAAATGCCACAGAACACACTCAAAGTGCTGTTTACTGCTGACTTTTTTTCTAATTTATTTTAAATGGCACTAATTTGTGAGACAATGAATTCCAGTCCATTTACTTCTCCCCTCCCCCATAACACTTAGCTTCCCTAGCTGTCAAAGTCCTGAGAGTAATTTGACCTGGTAATTCCATTGTTTGGCAGCTCTCAGCAGGGTGCTTGACTCATGTAATTTAATCTTTGCTCTAGCATTTCCTTTGTTAGAGGGGACGTTTTTTTGCTGCACTATAGTCATGGCCTTACTTGACTGCAATCACATCCAGTAAAGTCTTGCACCAAGGAGCTAAAGAATAAAACATTTATACTATTAACCAGTTTAGATCTTTATTAATTTAAGTGTTAAGATTTACATGTGCAAAATGTGTTGGTATGCAGTGTTTGCCTTCATATGTTTTTACTCCACTGGTTGGTTTGCAAAAAAAACCTTTTGCAATGTCCCTGGATTTGTCTTTGTACATACAAACCACATTGCTATATTTTCCACTTCCTTTCTCTTGTGCCCAGAAGTCACTTATAACAAAGTACATTTTTTCTTGATTTTTTTTAAATAAAGGACATCAAGGTTAACTTACCTTGAATTAGATAATGGATGCCACTGCAAAGAATTACTGTTGAAATATTTGTGCATGGACAAAATCCCTTACTAAATCTATTTGCCAGCCTCCAGTTCAATTGGTGCTATGGCTTTAATATACTGGTGTGTTTGCTCATGCCTTCCAAATACCTCCACCATTACATACCAGTTTTGCAGTGTAGCAACCACCTGACATGCCCATCAATATGCAGCTACTCCTTTTCATGTGAGTATGTGAATTCATTTTCAGACTTAAGGTGTGGAAGCTGCACTGAATAATTCTAGGTGCTTGTTCAGATTTCACATGGTGCTTGCTTAGAGCTACTCTCATGTTAAGCCACTATGAATATGTTGCACTGCCACCTCTGATACCAGGGTAATGTTTTAATCTTTCTATTCCCGCACTGCACACTAGCAGTATCTGGTACAAATACAACAGAGAAGTATGCAAGTGATACACCACCTAAGCATCATTTGCCATGCAGAATGTACAAGTATGCATACCAAATTTCTGTGTTTCCAAACATCGGTGTTACTACACTACTACTGAATAAAATGAACAGCACTCAGGCTGGGGGAAGGACAAGGGAGCCATGACATCACAGAATGGGTGGGTCTTATTATTTTAGTTAGAATCAGATGACGGCTGTGGTGATGTCACTTTGGGGGAGGGAACTGATTAAAAAAAAAATAAAAGTACCTGCACTGCCTGGCCTCGATGATGTCATTAATTGGGTGACTCCAGCAAGCTTTATTCAAACGTGAGAGAATCATTTTGTAAGTGAAACCATCACAGTATGAGAAGGTAGGCTTCTGTTACAGAAGTAAGGGGAATTATAAAAATTGTAAATGCTTTATTGTTGTTGCTTTACAGAGGACAATGTAAATAGGGAGGAAAAGGGATGTGAAGTTGAGGAATACATTAGAGAAACCTGTTGTACTCCTTTAAGGCTCTGAGCTGCTTCCTATAGGCCAGAGTACATTTGATTCCTTCCATCTTCATTAGTCTACTGTGTGACTCTGAGTACATCACTTAACCTGGCAGTGCTGCCTGACCACCCTTGAAAAGGGACACGTGTCCATTAAGGTTACCTGACTAACAAATGAATAAGGAAAATAAATCATTCATTTGCCTTTTTGTAGCTTTCATATCCATTTGTTGTGTGAAAATATCTTTCCAGTAAAAAATGCAGAATATATACATGTACCTACATAAAGTAAGTCATTCTGTGTACTGTTTAAAAATATCTTATCCCTGTATCAGGATACACAGAATTATCAGTTTCACATATTGTCGAACGTTTTCTGTATTTAAATGTACAACATTTGTACAGCCTATTACTCGATATATCATAGAAGGAAGCATTTCAAACAGTTGTAGAATTGTCATCTTTTTGCATGAAAATACTGACTGCATTACTTTCAGTAGCTAACTATAAATTTTAGTATACGTTGCAGTAAACAAAGACATCTGAATAACAAGAAGCTAAGCAAATTGTAATATTTATTATTTATTTATTTTATTTTACATTTGTTGACCGGGATTGTCCGACTGGATATATGTCCATTTTCAGCGGACGACGGGGAGAAAAAGCTCCAAGATAATAATACACATTGAGCATTTAGTAAATGCTAGTTTCAAGCAGGATCACAGTCATAAGCAATACCAGCATTTAGCACATGCAGTACTAACTTATTATAAACCACTTTACAAAACATAACATTGTTTTTAAAGTTATGTATACATAACATTACATTCAGGTTTAAGGCACATTGAGCAGCAGTTATACAATTGACCCTTCCTGAAATGGTATTGTAGAAAAAAGTTAGAAGTAGTTGAAGGTAAGGCACCTAAGTAATAGAGAGGTCACTAGTCGGTGTTAGTGCAGGGACATAACCAATGAGTTTTGAAGTATTTCTTGAGTTTGTTTTTGAATCGAGTTAGTGAGCGTTCTAGGGTCAAGTCAGCTGTGAGTCTGTTCCATGTTTTTCCAAACAGAGAGTCCCCAGCTGAGTAGTTGGATTTGTATGCTTCAACTAGTAGTCTAGTGAATGATCACAGTGGCCGGGTGCTGGTGTAGGGGCTGATAATATTTTTTTAGTGCAGGTGTATTTTCTGGTTGGTAAAGGACTTTATGTGCCACTATTAGCTGGTTGAACTGCAGTAGGCTAGGCAGTTCAAGCCATCTTAGGCGGTTTAGGTTGTGACAGTGGTGTGTCCAGTAGGCTGTGCCAGTAACGAATCTGGCAATGTGGTTATAGCAGGATAATAGTTTATTAAGATCTGTTTTGTTTAAGTTGGAGAATAGAGGTGAGGTGTAGAGAAGAGATGATAGTAGATGGGAACAGGCAATTGCAGTTCTAGCAAGTGGGGTAAGGAAAGGTTTGATAGTTTAGTTTGGGCTTTTGGGGAGATGATAGTGCCATTGTTAACAATTATGTTGAAGGATGGCAGGGGGGTCCTGCATGTGGGGGAGAAGAGTAGCAGCTTAGTTTTGTTGTGGTTTAGGATTAGATGTTGATTGGAGAGACATTTTTCCACTGTATTGAAGGTATTATGGGTTAATGTGAATAAAGTAGCTGGTGAGGTGTCAGAACAAATCTAGGTGGAGTCATCTGCTTATTGAATGCAGGTAGCATCTGGGATGACTGAATGAAAGTCGTTGATAAAAATGGAGAAAAGAAGGGGTCCTAGTATCGAGCCCTGGGGGACTCCTAATGTGATGGGTAGGCAAGATGATAGCTTGTCCTGCCATAGGACTGCCTGTTGCCTGCCCTGCATTTAGGATTGACACTATTGGAGTGCATGGTTGTTTAAGGAGAAGGCCTTCAAGGTATTTAGAAGCATTTTGTGGTCAACCATGTCAAAAGCCTTGGCTAGATCTAGAAAGAGTGCTGAGGATAGTTTGTTATTATTGTGGTTGTGGTTAATGAAGTTAGAGAAGGAGAGGAGAGCAGAAGTAGTACTGTGGTGTGGCTTAAAGCCATGCTGAAAGTTGGACAACAGCTTGTTCTCTCTGAGGTAGAGCATGAGCTGTATGTGTACACACATCTCCATAATTTTAGCTAGAGGTGATAGAATAGCTATGGTTCTAAAGTTTGACAGTTCATTGGAACTGCCTCCTTTATGGAGAGGTATGGCATGGGAGATTTTCCATATAATGGGTACAGCAACTTCAGATATAGCTCTGTTGATCAAGATTTAGATGGGGTATGCTATGGTGTCAGCAGCCTTTTGCAGATAGTCTTCTGGGAGGAGGTTGGCAGCCAGGGCGGTGGGTCTTAGTTTCTTAGGTAGGGCATGAATAAGTTGAATAGGAACAGTTTGGAAGGTAAAGTGTGTTTGGGTACTGGGTGTGGCTGCATTAGAATTAGAGCCATTGGGAGAGGGTTAGCTGACTAGAGACTGGATAGGCTCTGTGAACAAGCTGTTAAAGTTATTAGCAATGTCTACTGGGGATTTTTGTTGGGAAACTGAGGGGGGTGGAGTGGCGGTTTGGCCTGGGTGGAGTAGTTTGTTTATTCCTGCCCAGAACATTTGAGGTTTATTTTCGTGTTTTTGCAGTAGATGGTAGTAGTAGTTCTTTTTCTCTAAGGTTATGGATTTTTGGGTGTCATTCATCAGCTGTCTGAATCTTAATGTAATACTTAAATGCAGTAGTGTTTTTCCAGTGGGAGAATCCATGGCATGTTCCATATGTCTGCTCATACTGAGTAGAAGACGGGACCTTGCAGTCCTGACAGCATTCATTGCACAGAACATACAATGGTAGGTAGAATAAAGACATGGTGAAATGCATCTTTAAAAGGTGCCATATCTGCTGTAATGTTTCATGTTTCCAACAATTGCAGTCTTGACTCCTGAAGGCTGTGTGCCACATGTACTAAGCACAGCACTGTTCAGTTACTTTTCTTTCACTTTATACATTGGGTGACAAGATGGGTGGGTTACTTTTATAGGGCATATTGCCAGACCTCTGTTATGTTTTTGCCAAGCTGGAAGAAAAGTTTCAGGTGTACCATAATATTAGAATTTGTCTGCAGTATGACCTAAAGTTACGGGATATGTTGGGTAGCCATAGTAGTTTCTAGGGAACACAAGACTTGGTAGATTGCTAACCATACCACTGAGAATTTAACCAGTAGCCTTTGCTGAAACATAATTGTTTATGCACACTGTGATTAAATATGTTATCTCTGGTTCAATAAACATGTCTGAATATAACGGCAAGAGAGGAAAAAGTAAGTTGTTGTCATGCCTGTCTCTGTTTCTCATAATTTTTTTGATTTTCTGGTAACTCATTGAGGATTCCAGTTAGTCAATAACAGCAGTCATTAGAATTTCATGCTTCTTCTTCTTCTTGCAAAATAAATGTTGATGCAAAACCTATTGTTTTATTAATTGCCTGAGTAATTAGTAATAATTAAAGATTGTCCCTGATTTTAAGCCTGTGTCCCCTCACAATTTTTGCCTTTTTCCAAAATTCTTGAGCAAAGACTTAGAGAAGCATGGTCTGCTTAGAGCTCATTTTTTTTCAGTAATTATACATAAGGGATCATGGAAGATGTATTAATATTTTTATTTAAGTGCAAGAATCCTTCAGATCTGAGGATCCCTTTAAGATGGGACGTATAAACTGGCTTGCAATATGTAATACAAACTGCTTTTGTACATCTTTGAGCAGCACTAGCAAGTAGCTGCTTGTTGCAAAGTACTGGTGCAGTGGAAAAGCCTTGAACCACACCTCAGGAATGATTTCAGTTACTGCCCATTCCATAAGAGACTTTGTCTTACTGAAAAGCAATCCCACATAAAGCACTTGTGCTACTAGGTAGGCATGCTAAAGAAAATGGAAGCCTGAAACCCAGGCATTGACAGCACAGAATAGCTCTGAACTCCTTTGCTCATGAGTCTGAGATAGAGCCAAAAAAGTGTGTGTGTGTGTGTGTGTGTGTGTGTGTGTGTGTGTGTGTGTGTGTGTGTGTGTGTGTGTGTGTGTTGGGGGTAGCAAAATCCAGGACAAAATTTAAAAAAATACACTAATTTACCCAGAAATGATGTGTTATCAATGGACTGTAATCCATACTGATGTACCAGAAAGTCAAATATTTTATAAGGGACAGGACAAAAATATGAGGAAAAGTCAGGGACATTCTGCAAAATCAGGAAAATTGAGAGCTGGGCGGACTACAAGTGTATGTATTTACATGTGCCATATTGATTTTGTGTAACTGTAAATCTACATATATATATATATATATATATATATATATATATATATATATATATATATATGTGTGTGTGTGTGTGTGTCTAATATATATATATATATATATATATATATATATATATATATACATATATACATATATACTGCATATGAGCGACACCTTTAAGCGAATCCCATAATGCTGATCAGTCAAAATGTCACAAAAATGTAAAACATCGAAATTTCCGACCGCTCTACACCTAAAACATAGTGCTAACATGGGTAAAAAAAGGGGGTGAGATTTTGCGGTTTGGAACATCAGCGTTCGGCATTTTCAGCAGTCGCAGGTCGGTGTTCACATTTGCAGTGTCGAGCAATGTGCAAACGACATTATGATGGTAAACCTATATATATATATCTGTAGTTCAATGTATAGACAATTAGATTAAATACAGTGCTCGTGTTTCACTACAAAACACAGTGCTGATTACATGTAATATATTTCGTTTACAAGCATAATATAGTTCTTAATTCTTCAAATGGGCTAGTAATTTTATGATGTTTTTTATTGCTTTGAAATGTTCTTGTTGGGGCTTTCCTCCTGTGGCTTTTTCATTAAATTGATTACATTCAGTAGGAATAACCCAGTCAATAAACTGCAACAGTAAATAATTTGCACCACACTGATGTACTCCTCTGAAAAAAATGCATACTAACTGTAGTGCATGGACTCTGTTGAGGGACGTTACATATGTCTTTTTTTTTTCAAGCTTTCTAAAATTGCATCATCCTTGTACCCCAACAGAGATTATAAATATGCCTTCTGTCTGTTTTTAACCGATCTCTAGAAAGTACTAAATCAGATCATGCATGTTATATTATACCCAAGTCTATGTTTTTTTTAATTCAGTGTTTTGTCAATGTGTTTCATAGTATTGCAGCATCACAGTGAAGCTTTTAGCCATCCCCATTCATGAATTAAAACAAACATTCACTATTGTATGTTGCATTAAACCTTGTTTTATTAGAAGCAGATATTTGTCTACCAATGTCTTTTATTGATATATTTTTAATTCATTAAAATAACTGTATACAACAAAATAGTTCATGAGTCCACATTCAGATATAAGTAAATAATATAATCATGCTGTCTAGATAAAATGAAACACCAGAAAGAAAAATCAAGACACTTGCATGCTAATTTCTGTAAATCTGTTGCTTACTTCATGGCATGTCTGCATAATCCTTTGCCCCTTTATATCCCTTTACATCCCTTTACATAGTCCTTTGCATTTTCCTTTCTTAGGAGATTGATAAAAAAAAATTCCCAGCTCCTCTCTGTATACATGATGTGCTGAAATAAATGAAGTGCAGGCACTTACAGAGCCCATTTTTACATACTGCAAATTTATGTTCTGCATTGCACATTGACTGATCATAACCAGAGCAACACAGTTCTCGATTATTATCCAGAAGTTTGCATTCTTGCCATTAAATTAATTTATTCCTTATTTGATACTTTAGGTGGCTCATTTCTGAGTAAAAAAATAAATAAAAAGAAAGACAAAAAGTGCTCACTAATGATATCTTCTGAGCAGCTACAGCAGAGTGAATTCTCAACATCAATTTTTAATTCACATTATATTTTTATATTTTTTTGATACCAACATTGGGAGCTATATTGTAGAAGCCATATTCAAAGCATCGTCCCTGTGTTTGTTCAGTAGGTTACATGAGCAGTCCATTTACACAAAAGGCATCCTACATCCCAGCAAGCAAAGCCACTCTTCCTTTTTGAATACTGCGCTGTGTGAAAAGCTGGGGTATCATTAGGGTTTGGTACAATGAGCAGCTCTTACTATATCACTGCTTGGATAGGGAATCTAACCAATAGTATTTACAGGACTCATGATGACACCTATTGGACAATTCATTCTGTAATACAGTTTCAAATTCTTGATTGGCTGTACATGAAAATAATGTCTGATGATTGGTTGACCAGCAGCTCTACACTAGTAAGCATTTTAATATTCTTACATTGAATTTTTGGCACAAATTTTATTAAGTATTGATTAGCTGATATTTTATGTAAATAGAAGGATTTTGTTGATTATAGTTAGATCTGATGAAGTGAGTAATACCCAAAAGTGCTCAGGATTTGTTTATATTGTTTACTATATTTGTTTTATATGTTTTAACATTACATTGTATCCTTTAACTTCAACATGTTGAATACTCCGAGTTTGTTCTTTTCATTTTGTGTAGATATATATATATATATATATATATATATATATATATATATATATATATATGTATGTATGCCAGCTCTGAGATTGTACAAATTCTAAGAAGAGGGAGAAAATGAGAACAACACATCACTCACCTTCTCGCTGTGCTCCAAGTCTGGCCACAGTGACAGGACACTGGTGATTTTTCAGGTATAACATTCTAAGCATTGATCAAATGGCAAGTGGCAAATAGTAGGGCTCCCATTGGTTACTAATTTCCAGGCTGTTGGCCATATTATCTTCCTTTTTATTTTGTATCCCCACCTCAGTGTTCTTGTACCTCAAATGCATGATTTCATAGGTTCATAGGTAAATACTAGGTTATCAGTCTTTAGACTTTTACAAGCCTAGCCAGTAGATAGTGGTCAGAATCAAACCCTGTATCTTCTGTCTGTGAGGTTAAGACCATAACCATTATGCCATCTCCCCTGAATAAAGGACCCCTACTCTTTTCAATAGGTGCTGGGGGGGGGGGTTGTTCAAGAAGATGGGACTACAGTTTATCATCTTATCTGAAAGACTACATGGAATCCTGCTTGTTGCACATTGTACAGTTTCTGTTTGCTTTTGTTCTCAATGATTTCATCTCTTTCCAGAATGTCAGTCTGTGTCTGTCATTTATAGGGTATCTCACATTTCCCATTTAGCTGCACTGTAATGTCACTAATGATTTGATCATCTGACTCATGACTGGAATATCCACGTTGTCACTTAACTTTACAATTCCATTTGCTTTCTCATTCAGACATTTCCTGAAACAAATTACTAGTGTGACGGCTAGTTCTTGTATTTATAGATATTAATGAGGAACAGTAGCCTTCAGTAGTCTATAAAATCCACCTAAACCACTCTTCCATCTTCTACAGTATATTATTTGCTTACTTTAAAGGACAAACAAAATGATTTACAGTGATTGCTGACCCAGTTTGTATGAAAACGTAGGAAAGATATTTCTCTTCTGCTGGGTTTGCATGCTTAGCAAAGCCAGACTTTTAAGTAAATGGTGATAAAGTACAGGATGTTTCTCATGATGAAGTAATCAGAAGCTTCAGGTGTGCTGTTAGCAATGGAGCATGGCCACATTTTGTTAAATGCATCAGAGAACTGTAATTTACTTATGTAATGTATGGAAACATTTTATCAAGTTTGCCTTTTTAGAAACAACTTATTTCTATCTCTCCCCTTTTCTTGTGTTTGACTTATCCTTTGCTTTATTGAATGCCTCTTTTACTTGTATACCCTGACTTGTCTTAACTAATATAGGATACTCCATTAACAGTACACCCTAGATCACATTCTCATTGTAACATATTTTCATTTAAATGAATGATATGACAGCCAATAAAATAACAAAAATGCATATTTTAAAAGCTAGAAGACTATAATTTTTGAAAATATTTTCAAACTTTAGCTTAGAATGAATGTATTTTGGCATGGTGCTTGTTAGCTGTAAGCAAAGTGGAAAATTGGGCAATGCTGACTTTTACAGTAAAATGAACTTGTTAAACAGCAGTTCAAATCAATACAAAAGTGTTTCATAATAGACATGTAATACAGTTTTTAAAACCAGAGAAGCTTGGTAGTTGCTGATTAGCTTACTTTTTTGTTGTAAATTGTTTATTTGATGGGTTACCTCCTTAAGAGAGTATGCTCTACACTGAAGTTTGTTATTTTAATTATTAAAATGCAAGGGACAAAACATGCCATGGTGGTTGGAAGAAGCCATGCCCCCTTTGTACTGTACACATGTTGGCTAAATTGCTTTTCACTGTAACATGGCATGTCCTAAATCTATTTAATGGAATGATAAAATGAACCAACAGGCAGTTTTTTTAAACTGTACCAATACTTTTCTGGTTAATGATGATGGGAGTATATTAGTAAGGAAATGTTTACTGTTGTCCTCTTTCTACAACAGGCATGGGGGGGCAGCTCAGAGATTAATTTCCAGTTTACCATCCATTGTTCAAGACTACATTTTAATAGTGTTGGGGATGGACTATGCTTCATCTGGATGGAAAGCCTATTGCAGAACATGAGGATCCTTTGAGTCATATATCTGTCTCACCACCATGTTCTGTTTGTGTCACAAGCAAAGTTCAAATCCCTGGATCTAGTTGTTCTGATGTTGCTCATTTTGCAGATGTGCAAATGATCTAAGCTTGCTTTATATGGCAAGCACAGATCACCTTTCAACAGCTTGTAAGAGACTGAGTATAGAGACAGGGATCTAAGGTGATCCTTATAGAACAGTGTGTTAATACCCTGGATTCTCTTGTTGAGGAACCTCTGTGGGTGTTCCAACCACTGTATATGCCTAGTCAGGAACATGCCAGTGGAGGCCCTGTACTCAGTGACGGGTCTGATAAGGGATGAGTACAATGGTACCATAACTTCCTTGGAACCAGATGTCATACCCTTACTTATAAGTTTGTTGACTTAGAATGATTTTCTATAAGAGACATGTTTATGATTATTGTCTATGTATGTTCCCAAATTTCCAATTATCGGGTTAACTCTTGGTGGTGTCTTATCAATGGAGTAATTTGCCTGGGTAGATGGATTCTTAAAAGCCACTATAATGTACTTCTCTACATCAAATTTTAATCTGTGGTCTTGGCACCAGTCATTTGTCTGTGTTAGACCCTCTTGCAGGATATTAATATCATGGGGGTGATTTATGATTACTCCCACTTTGCAGTGCGAAGTTGTTGAGCTGGAAACCCTTAAAATTAGTGTTGACCTCTGAGAAGTAGATGCCAAACAGAAATGGGCCCAGTGCTGATTCCTGTGTTACTCCACTGGTGACCTGCCTCTTGGTGGAGGTAGTCTCACCAGTTCATACTTCCTGGGTCCGGTCTGTGAGCCATGTGGCAATCCAGTGAATTATATGGGGATTTATGCCTAGTTTGATGAGTTTGTCCACAATACCTGAATGAGGTATTGTGTCAAATGCCTTAGCCAGGTCAGGGTAGGTGGTATGCACTGTTTTCCTTTCATTCATTGTCTTAGGTTACCTTTTGAAAGATGTCTACCAGGTTAAGTAGGCATGACCTTCCTTTGACAAAACTGAACTTGGATGGGTCCAGTGTCTGTAAGTTGCCAATGTCTTTGCTAATTATTTCAATGATAAATTGTTCCATGGCTTTGCATATTAGACTAGTCAGTAGTTTCTTGGACCAGTTGATGGTCCACCCTTATGAGTGGGGAATAACTTTTGCCATCCTCCATTCACTTGGTAGCTAGCCTGTTTTGAGGCTGTAGTTGAAATGTGACTCAAGTGGTCCTGATCAGTCATGTTTTAGGCTATTTAATATGCAATCCTGGATATTGATGGACACATTGAGCCATGTTGTTACACTTAGTAAGCACCTGTTTAACCTGCTCCCTGCTGTTAGTTGAAGGGAGTATGCCAGTAGTGATTTCACAAGGGGGGTTAGGTGGGAGTAGGAGGGTAAAGTTTGAGATGAATTTGTCAGCCAGCAGATTCACTTTGTCACTCTGCTCAATGAAGGTGGTACCATTTACTACCATTTCTGCACACTGTTGCATGTTACCTTTGAAGTTTTTGGACATAGCTGTAGAAGGCCTTGTGGTTGTCTTTAACCTAAGAAGCCTGACCTCGTAAATGGCCTTATTGGATATAATTTGTCCTCTTGGTTACCTGATCAGTTTTATTAGTGAGCTGTTGTCATTATGAGAGTTGCTGTTTCTGACTTTGGCCATGAGTTTTTTGCTTTTGTTATATACCCTTTTAAGATCAGGATTCCACCAGAGTAGTTTGCTTTGGGGGATTGTTTTGGGCTTATTTCTGGTAGGTATAGCAGCCTCTATGCAGGTATTTACATGTTTGTACAGTGTTTCTGTGAACAGTTTTGCTTAGGCTGTTGTGAACTCTGGACGCGGTAGGATATTGCATTTTGATAAACTGTATGTAGTTTGCTTTAGAGTAATTTCTAACTGTAACAGTTTTTGCTGGGTTTTCCAAGTAGAATGCTGCTCATTGCCATGCACATACTGGTCTGAGACATATTCAGAGAGGTTCTTAATATCTGCCTTTGTGTAACCCAGAAAGATATGTCTCAGGTCATTTACTCACATATGCACTATGATAGACTCTTACTGGTACCTGTGGTGTAATGACTTGAGTGTGTGTGTAACTTGAAGGAACCTGACTCCAGATAAGCAACTGATTGTAATCTTATCCATTTCCATTTTGGTGAGTGGGACAACTATGTGTTTTACAATGGAGTCCCCTATGTCAAAAGTCCTGAGTAAATTGTTTTTTCGGGTTTCATTGGGTGTAGACTTATGTGTGGTGATTGGTGTTACTTCTGGTGCATGCTTTAGAGATTGCTGAGGATAGGCATTGCTGTTTGCAGGCATAGGAGGTCTTTGAAGTTTGTGGAGATTGCTTTTTAGTGCCTCAGCATAAGATGGTTTATGTGTGCAGACACTGTGTTTGTGGTGGATGTAGTGTGTCTTTTCTTAACAACCTTGTTTTTATATGAGATTGTTGCCTCAAAGGAAATCTCATATGTACATCTTTTGCATACTGTGTTAGTTGGCTGTATCTACCAACTGGCTGTAGAGACATTTGGAAGTTATACATCCACATTGTTCAGGCCTGTATTAGGGTGGGCTTTTAGGGTTTAAGAACTCGGTTTTACAGAGGTCTCCTAGGGTGGTTTCTAGGATTAGGGACTAGAGTTAAATAGTGCTAGGATATAATATTAGATAGTGCTGTCTGACATGCAAGCTGCTCTGAGCTTAACTTTGTGTAGTGCAATGCATCACTAAATTGCAGGCTTTAGTACTAGTACATATGACGTGGTGGTGCAGCGGTAGCGTTGCTGCCTCACAGCAAGAGGTTCTCCCGTTCGATTCTCGGCTGGAGTGCAGGGAGTGCCTTCTGTGTGGAGTCTGCATGACCTCCCCACGGTTGGTGGTGTTCGAAAGATGTGCGTAAATGGGCATACCTTCGCTGAAGGTTGGACGTCGAGCTGGCACCTCGGCGTTCGTGAAAATCTACTGACAATCATTAGCGGACCGGAGTTCTGCTGTGGTGACCGCTAACCAGGAAAAGCCGAAAGACAAAACAAAAATTAGTATTATAGGTAAACTTCTGTGTTTTCCAACTCAGATAGACCAGGCCACCATACTGCCACTAGATCAAATATCCCAGTGTTCTTAATGTAAAGAAAAGAAAAAAAATGTAATGTTGTGGGGCACAGAAAATGCTGAACCTTTAGCTGAAAAACAAAGTCAGACAAGCATGGCAGCTTCCATTAGGCCATTTTGAGGTAGAACAAATTCTAAAATAATCCTAATCAGAGCTGCATCTTAGATAATCTGTTATCCTGGGCAGCACACTCATTTGGTCCTGTTTCTGACCAAATCTTAAAAAGTGGATTGATGCATTGATACCTGTCAGTTAAGTGAGCGCATTTTATTTTAGTTTATATCTTATTTTAGGCTGTTTACCAGGTTAGGGCACTAAACAAACATAACCAGTTTCAAGCCCAGCCCAGGTGTTGATGTAAATGCATAGTTTGTGCAGTTAATAAAAAATGCTTGCTTTGATAACAAGCATAGTATAAAGGTGCAAAAGCAAAGTAAACAGTTGTAACTGTTATCATATCTGCACAGCTTGTTTTTTTAAAGATAGTAAGGTTATTAACTGTCTTTAAAAAAACTAGCAGGTGACAGACAGTTTACAAGCTGTCTACTAATCAGCCACTTAGTGTAAGCTGCCAGTTATTTAGCACCCTCTACAAGTTCGTGCCGGAGCAGGTTTCCTCTTCACATCACCTTTGGTGCATCAATGATAATAACCACTTTGTGTGCTGCAGGGACATTAGTACTATATAAAATACCAAGATCTGATCTTTTTTTGTTTCTGTTTTTCGTGAAGTGGACTGTTTACAGATATTAGGTGAATGTGGTATTTTAGAACCATTAGGAATATTGTAATGATGTAGTTTGTGTCATACTGCGATGACATAATCAGAAGACTAGAGAGTCAGTGCTACAGAATCACTTTGAGTATTGTAGAATTGCTCTGTTGAAGTGTAGATATTTCTAGCACCTAATGTTTGATTTTATTTATTTGATACATATAAAAAGTATATTTATTGTTTTTTGACTAAATAGATCTAACTGTGGCCATTTTGCATGAAGACCAGAGTGATAGGTGAACAACCCCTTCTTTTATAATTCCACCACAGCCCACCCCTACAGACACAATTACTCACTATCAACCACAATGCAGAAAGAAAAGAGAAAAAACAACCAAAGGCTACTGGACAAAATTTATTACAAACACAGTAAGACCCTAGCACTTTGGCAAACGACCTTTAAGGAGTAAAACAAGCAGCACACACTGGCATCATATATAACAATTACATAAAACAATCAACTAATTAATTAATTATACAATTGTCTAAATCACATATTTTCAATTCACCTCAGAGTTTAACCCAAAAGGTAACAATGTATTGAATTTTAAAATGAAATTGACTATTTATATAAAATTGTATCCTTTAAAGAACAATTTCTCCCACCCCTCACAAAACCTCAAGAACAGTACTCTGCAGTAATAAAAACATTACTGTCATGTTTTTCTTTAAAATGCATAGCAATAGGACTCTCCAGGTTTTGTTTTTTAATGTCCCTAATATGCTCTTGTTATCTGTCTCTGAATTTTCTCTTACTTTCTCCAATATAATATGTCACAAGGACAACTGAGGGCATAAACAACACCCTTCATAATATAAGAATAATTCCCCATTGGATGAAAATAAATACCATTCATTTTTCCAAAAAAATCACTATACATAAGATGATTTCTTATAACTACATCTTTAGGAGGAACAAATGAACTAGTAACTACAAATTCCTTTAAATTTCTACCACGTCTTTGTGAAATCGAAGGAGAATGATTTAAAATCTGAATCAGATCATTGCCCCTCTATTAATTAATTCATTAGTTGATTGTTTTATGTAATTGTTATATATGGTGCCAGTATGTGCTGCTTGTTTTACTCCTTGAAGGCTTTTTGCCGAAGTGCTAGGGTCTTACTGTGTTTATAATAAATTGTGTCCAGTAGCCTTTGGCTGTTTTACAATTACTCACCATCCTTGAGTAAATTAACATTGTGTGTGTGTGTGTGTGTGTGTGTGTGTGTGTGTGTGTGTGTGTGTGTGTGTGTGTGGTGGGGGGGCAGTATTGTGTTGCCGAGTAAGGACATATTTGTAACTGAAAATATTTTCCTTGCAGACTACTGAACTGTGTCTGGTTTTACCTCTTATTTTTGCCCTACCCTTCATAGACTTTTTGCTTTTCTCCTCAATCACTGATGATTAAAGTCAATTAATTTAGCCTGAAATTAAAGTTTCAGACTTATTATTTTTCAGGAATTGCCTATTGATGCAAAAGCTGTTCTGCTATTGACCTTTTAAGTGGTCTAGAGTAATTCTTAAAACCTTTGTGCCCCCCACCCCCACCATAAAATATTTTTGGCTTTATCTCTGATTCTGGAGCAATGCTTAGTAGTAATTTGGATTGAAATTTTTTTCAGATGCTCAAAGTGGAACATTCATTGTGGAAACGTATGATTTTACAAGACAAATTCTACCAGCAGCCAGTGCAAAGGACTGAACATCATTTTTTGTGCCAAAATACAAGCTTTTGGTTTACAGTGTTTTGTGTAATATTTAGGTGTTTGAGATACAAAATAATTGTTCTATGCAACTATTATGACTTTTTCTCATAAAATCTCAGGATATTTTTCCAGTTTTCCATTTTTTTCTCAGGACACACATGCCCTATTAAGGACTGTCTTGTGCTAGGAGGGACAGGTTGCAACCCTAGTAGTAACTGCATCATAGATGTCACTGCAAAAGTAAGTGGATCAGGACTAACACTACTATGTAGAGCCCTCTTTCTGAGATACAGTCTGCAGTGCATGCAGCAGGAAAAACATCATGGCTGTACAGATAAGCCATAGGTATAATTTTCATGTAAATCAGATATTTACAAGCGGACTCCCGCGGTGGTTCAACGGTAGCGTTGTTGCCTCACAGCAAGAGGTTCACCCGTTCGATTCCCGGCTGGAGTGCGGGGAGTGCCTTCTGTGTGGTGTCTGCATGTCCTCCCTGTGGTTGGGTGGGCGTTCTAAAGACATGCATAAATGGGGGTGCCTTCGTTGAAGGTTGAACGTCGAGCTGGCACCTCGGCGTTTGTGAAAATCAACTGCCAATCATTAGCGGACTGGAGTTCCGCTGTGGCGACCCCTAACTGGGAAAAGCCGAAAGACAACAACATCAACAACATCCTATGTGGCCTAGCAGGGTCCCACTTTCAGGTGAAATTAAGATACTAGTAATAGTAGTAGTACTAGTGGGACTGCATTAAAACACATTTCAGAAATGCAGTAAGTCTGTTGCAAGCTGTTTTATTTGCAAGCCAAGTAATATGTGTTATTGTAAAATTACTGTATGAGAAAGTAGCCATGCTTCCCAGAGAAAAATGCGGCATTTCCTCAAACAACTCTGCTAACTGTTAAATTTCTTTTGGCGGGGACAGGGGTTGTGTCCTAGTGCAAGACTTCTTTTTTCAGACTGGTATCTTGCATAATTTCTGTGACAGGACATTTTGACTGCTTGATTGACGTTTTGAAAAAGTTTCCAGAACTGTGTTTAGCAGTGTTTCTGAGATGTTTTTATTTTTGTCTCTTTTAACATTGTAATCTGTCAGAAAGATTAAAGAGGCCATTATCTCTCAAGTGCTCTATGCTTTATATGACATTCAGGATGTAAGTGACTACAGATTTTTTGTTTCACCAGCTATTGATTAAACTCTTCTTGCATCATAATAATTTGACCAAAAAAAGTCAAAATTCTTAGACTGACTGTTATTCAGTGGTGGTCACTGGACACTCACATTTTTACATATATTTTTCTAAGCTGTGTATCTCTGAAGCCCCACAGCTAATCCTCAATTTTTTTGGCAAGTTTCTTACAACAATTTGTGTTGCTCAACACATTCAGTATACCTATTTCTCGCAAATTGGGAAACTGATTCACAGGGCATCAGAGTTCATAAATGGCTTTAAAGAACAACTACTGTACAAGGAAAATTTAAAACATATTTGCACCACTTTGACATATTCATCAGTATTAATGTCTTTTCATCATAATGTAGTTTTCTTTTTTCCATTTTGCTGTATCCCAAACTGACCTAGTGCTGGCTTGGAGGACTGCAATGCTAACTTGGTTTTGTTAGCTTCTCTCACTATACTGCCAGCTCAGTTACAAAGACAGTACTGTTTCATCCTTTTTTCCATGAATCTGAGAAGAATGATATTTGTTCCTTCTAAATGAACCCCTTTGTGTGTGGCCACCTCCTTAAAGGTGGTTGCAGGTATACCTGGATGTTAAAACTTAAGACACAAGTGTAGCTTCAGCCCAGACATTTTAGTTGAGGTGATAGTATATAACTGAGAGCACACTTTTAAAAAGGATTTAACCTGCAATCTGTACCTAGACATTTTATTGGTCCTGTAGCCAGTGTATAAATCAGTGTCCTGCCTAATTATTTTATTACTTAAAGTTGAAAATAAGAATGTGGCTTCTCCTCACTGATAGCCTTGCATCAGACACTCTTAGAATGTCTGTATGATGAAATAGTCGTGACAAATGCCAGACTATATACAGAAGCAGGTTTAGCCAAGAAACATATAGTGAATAATATTTCTGTATTTTTTTTGTGATACTGCTGCTGTTGGATTAAAGGGAAGTCAAAGCAGTGTTAGACCAAAATGCCAAAATGAAGACAGATATAGATATAGAATGACAGGAAGTTCTATATATGAAGAAGTATTTTTAAGAATTTGGCATGACATGTGAGGTTGTCTATGGAACATTTTGAAGTGATTTGATAAGGGCCATAGGTAAGTGCAAGGCTAGCTTCCTTTTTGGGTCATTTAAGCTTAGCCAATTTCCCTTTGGTGAGAATCAAACCTTCTAAACTCTGTTTGTGAAGTAAATACCTTAACAATTATACACACTCCAACCCAAAAATAGTGGATCCACTGATGGAGAACTGAAAAGACAAAGTAGTCTTCACAGCACCCATGCAAATAGAGAATAGTTGCATTACTGCTGAATCATACACTAATGCACTGTACAAGCACGTACACAAATGCATGGATCTCACCATACCCAATAGAACCAAGGCATTCTCCTCCAAAAAAATGGAAGCCAATCTGGTGGTCCCTTGCCACAAACAAACTCTACAACAAAAGGAAGAAACTGATGCTGAATAAGCTGAAGTCCCAAGACTGGAAAAACTCCCTTATCAGCCTCAACAAAAAGTTGAGATCCCTCATTCCTCTAAAGCTAGCTATGGAAACAGAATTGCAGCAGATAGTAAAGACAACCACAAGGCCTTCTATAGTTATGTAAAGAATCTCCATAGCAATACCCAGATTTGCTCTGAAATACTGCAAAATGGTACCTCTTATACTGAGGCAGCAGGTATTGCTAATATACTGGCTGACAAATTCAGTGCCAACTTTACCCCCCACCCCAAATACCAGTCACAATACCAGTAGATTGCCAAGCACCCATTATAACTACTACACAAGTTAAAACAGCAGTGTCCAAGGCCAAGAATACAGCTTCTGTGGGAAATGACAATATCCCTGGCTGTGTTCTACATGAACTACAGAGTGAACTGGCACCACACCTGTGTGCCCTGTTCAATCACAGCCTCACCTCAGGCTTTGTCCTTACCAAATGGCACAGTGCTACAGTCATCCCTCTCCACAAAGGAGGAGCAACTACAGACCCTGGGAACTATCTCCCCGTTAGCCTGACGAGTCTGATATGCAAAGCTATGGAACGCATCATCATGGACCTAATAAACAAGGATATAGGTAATCTGCAAACTCTGGATCCCACACAGTTTGGTGTTGTGAAGGGTAGATCATACCTGCTCAACCTGGTTGACTTCTTTGAGTCAGTCACCAGAGCTGTGTATGAAGGCAAGGTGGTTCATACAGCCAACCTTGATCTGGCCAAGGCTTTTGATACCATTCCCCACTCAGGAATCATAGAAAAACTCACTAAGCTAGGTGTCAACCCCTATATCACTAGGTGGGTTGCAAACTGGCTCACAGGTAGAACCCAAAGTGTGAAAGTAGCTGATTCCAAGTCAGACTACCGACTTGTCATGAGTGGAGTCCCACAGGGTTCAGTGCTGGGTCCTCTCCTGTTTGGTATCTACTTCTCTGAAGTCCAGGCCAACACAAAGGGACTCTGGCTGACAAAGTTCGCAGACGATTGCAAGTTGGGAGCTGTTATTAACTCCCCAAGTGATGTTGACATCCTGCAGAAAGGCCTCACTGAGAGCAACGACTGGTGTCAGAACCATGGCCGTATGCTCAATGCCAAAAAATGTGTGCTTATCCCCTTTAGGAAAAACTCAGTTCCCATGAATTACCTTATCGATGGTCATATACTGATCACAGAAGGCATTATAAGAGATCTGGGAACACAGGTTGACAGCAACCTCTCTTTTGACCATCACATTGCCACTGTGGTCAGAAAGTCCTTCTATGTGGCACATCTCATTACTAAGGGTTTTGCATCCAGGAAGAAAGAGGTCATTGACTCCCACTACTCTTCTATCATTAGGCCAATCATCGAGTACAATGCCCCATTTGATATGTACCTCACTAGACACCTACAACAACTGGAGAGGTCACAAAAGTACCTCACAAAGATGATCCTAGGCCTTAAACAGTTGTCCTATATGGACAGACCCAAAAAACCCAACTATTCTCTGTCTCACATTGCCTACTTAGAGGTGATCTCTACTTGACTTACAAAGCCATGTCTGACCCAGCTCTGTTAGAAATGCTACATCTAAAAAAATCCCAATCCCTCCACACCACATGCTCCAAAGACCTCAACCTCATTACCACAATCAACGGAACATGCTGGAGGGACAGGTTCATAACCCAGAGACTGCCCATGCTATGGAATAGACTTCCCATACATGTCAAACAGTGCACCTCACTGGCCTTCTTCAAGAGCAATCTTGATGAGTGGATGGGAAATAGAAAATTCACCCTGAGGAATCACTCCAGTGGCTGTACTCAACAGAGGCACTGGGAACTAATGTCAGGTGGCACAATGCCAGGGTAATCCTATGGGCTAGGCTTGTAAAGGCTCCAGGTCCATTAGCCTAGTACACATCTATGAACCTATGAACCTAATAAGAGAATAGTGGAAATTTCAAATTAAGTGTGGGGATATAGGAAATGGGTGAATGGAAAGATGAGGGGTGAGGTGAAGAGGATCTTATAGCCAAAGTGCCACTGTATAATTGCAGTCACTAATGCTATTACAAGGTATATTGATAGTTTATGGTTGGAGTGACTAATGCTGTTAGGAGGTGTGCTAATAGTTTATGATTGCAGTACCTGTAACTGTTAGGAAGTAAACTGATAGTTTATGATTACAGTGACTAATGCTGTTAGGAGGTATACTGATGGTCTATGATTACAGTGACTAATTCTGTTAGGAGGTGTGCTGATAGTTTATGATTGCAGTGAGTAATTCTGTTAAGATATAAACTAACAGTTTATGACTGCAATGTCTAATGCTATTAGCAGGTGTGCTAATAGTTTATGATTGCAGTGACAAATGCTGTTAGCAGGTATGTTTATAGTTTAAGATTACAGTGACTAGTTGTGTTAGGAGGTATGCTGATAGTTTATGAATAGAGTGACTAATTCTGTTAAGGCGTAAGCTAATAGTTTATGATTGCAGTGACTAATGCTGTTAGTTTATCATTACATTCCCAAATGCTGTTAGGAGATATGCTATTAATTTATGATTACAGTGACTACTGCTGTTAGGAGGTATGCTGTTACTTTATGTTTACAGTGATTAATTCTGTTAAGATGTATGCTAATAGTTTCTGATTCAAGTCACTAATGCTGTAGGAGGTATGCTGTTAGTTTATGATTGTAGTGAGCATTGCTTTTAGGAGGTGTGCTGATAGTTTATGATTGCAGTGACTAATGCTGTTGGGAGGTATGCTGTTAGCATAGGATTACATTCAGTAATGCTCTTAAGAGGTGTGCTGGTAGTTTATGATTGCAGTGACTAATAAAGTGAGGAGGTATGCTAATACGTTATGATTGTAGTGAATAATGCTGTTAGAAAATATGCTGATAGTTTATGATTGCAGTGAGTAATGCTGTTAGTTGGTATGCTGATAGTTTATTATTACAGTGACTAATGCTGATAGGAGGTGTCCTGACAGTTTATGATTGCAGTGAGTAATGCTGATAGGAGGTGTTCTGACAGTTTATGATTGCAGTGAGTAATGCTGTTAGGAGGTGTGCGGATAATTTATGATTGCCATGACTAATGCTGTTCACAATCGCACTTCTTTTTAACAGTAAAGATCAATAAATCACAAACCAAGGTAGGCTTGTTTAGATATGCTCAGGATTTTTGTCTCTGCAGTCTGTGTGAATTTATAGTTATCTATGCCCCTTGAGGTGGCTAGAGTGCCTGTCTAAAACATATCCCTTTCTAACAACCAACAGTGGCATTAAAGTTAAAACAACAAAATATGAATCAAAGTAAATCTGGCTAACAAGCTATCCATTCCTACCTACAAACAGTTAAAAACATTGATCACAAATGCAATTTAAATTCAAATAAAACTTGTTATCAGTCAGCTCCACAGTAAATCACAAACCAAGGTAGGATTGTTTAGACATTCTCAGGATGATAGCAGTGATTAATGCTGTTAGAAGGTTTGCTGATAGTATATGATTGCAGTGACTAATTATTTTAGTAGATATGCTATTAGTTCATGATTGCAGTATATATTTCTGCTTAGACATATAATAGTTTATTATTGCAGTGACTAATGATGTTTTAAGGTATGCTGATATTTTATGATTGCACTGACTAATACTGTTAGAGGTGTGCTGATAGTTTATGATTGCAGTGACTAATGCTGTTAGAATTTATGCTGATAGTTTGTGATTGCATTTACTAATTCTTTTACGAGGTTTGCTCATACTTTACGAATGTAGTGATTAATGCAGTTAGGAGGTGTGTGGATACTTTATGATTACAGTGACTAATTGGTTGGAGGTATGCTGATTCTGTTAACGTGTAAGCTAATAGTTTATGATTGCAGTGACTAATGCTGTTAGATATGTTGATAGTTTATAATTACAGTGACTACTGCTGTCAGCATGTGTGCTAATAGTTTATAATTTGCAGTGACTAATGCTGTTAGGATGTGTGCTAATAGTTTATGACTGCAGTGACTAAGGCTGTTTTGAGATGTCCTGATAACTTATGATTGCAGTGACTAAAGTTGTTAGGATTTATGCTGATAGTCTGTGATTGTAGTGACTAATGCTGTTAAGAGGTTTGCTCATAGTTTAGAATTGTAGTGATTAATGTTATTCGGAGGTGAGCGGATACTTTATGATTACTGTGACTAATCAGTTGGAGGTATGCTGATTCTGTTAACGTGTAAGCTAATAGTTTATGATTGCAGTGACTAATGCTGTTAGGAAGTATGCTGGTACTTTATGTTTGCAGTGATTAATTCTGTTAAGACGTGCTAATAGTTTCTGATTCAAGTGACTAATGCTTTTAGGAGGTATGCTGTTAGTTTACAATTACAGTGATTCATTCTGTTAAGATGCATGCTGATAGTTTCTGATTGCAGTGACTAATGTTGTTAGGAGGTGTGCTGAGAGTTTATGATTGCAGTGGCCAATAATGTTAGGACATATGCTGATAGTTTTTCATTGCGGTCACTAATGTTGTTAGGACGTACTAATAGTTTGACTGTAGTGACTAATGCTGTTAAGAGGTGTGCTAGTAATTTATGATTGCAGTAACTAATGCTTTTAGAAGGTATGCTGATAGTTTATGATTGCAGTGACTAATGTTGTTAGGAAGTATGCTGGTACTTTATGTTTACAGTAACTAATTCTGTTAAGCCATAAGCTAATAGTTTATGACTGTAGTGACTAATGCTGTTAGCAGTTGTGGGGATAGTTTATGATTATAGTGACTAATGGTGTTAAAGCATAAACTAATAGTTTATGATTGCATTGACTAATGCTTTCAGGAGGTGTGCTGATATTTTATGATTGCAGAGACTAATGCTGTTAGGAGGTGTGCTGATTGTTTATGATTGCATTGACTAATGCTTTTAGTAGATATGTTGTTAGTTAATGATTGCAGTATCAATTTCTGCTTAGACATATGATGATGGTTTATTATTGCAGTGACTAATGCTGTTTTGAGGTATGCTGATATTTTATGTTTGCAATTACTAATGCTGTTAGAGGGTGTGCTGATAGTTTGATTGCAGTGACTAATCCTGTTAGGAGGTGTACTGATAGTTTATGACTGCAGTGCCTAATACTTTTAGGAGGTGTGCTGATAGTTTATGATATCAGTGACTAATGCTGCTAGGAGGTTTGTTGATAGTTTATAGTACATTTTGGTGTGAATGACTTGAGATATACCTCGTTGGACTATATGAATAGAGACATGACCAAACTCAGGTTATGTGTCCCAGGCAGATATGTCCCTAATCCTAAGCAGCATTCTACCTTCACTGAGGATAATGCCACAATACAGACAAAAACATTGATTTCAATAATTGGCTTAGCTTTTAGTGTCACTCTAGGGGGATCCAGTATCTGTCTGCTTGGGAAGACATGGTTGATAGACCACATTGCCTTGCCACAGATGGCCTTCACCTGGATCCTCAAGGCTTTCAGATACTGGCAAAGACGCTTGCCTCCCCCATAGTGCCTTTTTTAGGCAGTGTCCAAGCAAACCTTCCAATGTAAAGAAATCCACAAATGACAAACTCAAGATCATACTGCTTAATGCTAGGAGCTTAAGCAGTAAGCTGCATTCCCTGGAAGCACTCCTGACCTTGTAAGATGCTGACATTTGTACAGTCACAGACACATGGTTCAAGGCCACCGAGATCACCCTTGCCGTACAAGGCTACAACACCTTTCACACATTCAGACCCCAAATCAAGCTTGAAAAAAACAAAGGTGGAGGTGTATCCATCTTCATTAAATCCAAATACACCTAGAGACTGGTAAAACAATACAACTCACTTGAGCTACTCCAGGTCCAATTAACTATAGGAAAAAATACCGTACCACATCATTGCTAGCTGCAGGTCCCTGTCATGAACCAGGTGAAGCACACTGCCTACCTGGACTTGTTAGAGTTGCTCAGTATACAGCTAAACACCTTGGTCATGGGAGATTCCAACTATCCTTCCATCATTTAGATGATGTACACAAGCACAAACATGATCGCTACAAGGTTCCTGGACTTTGTTAATTCAAAAGCTTTGGAACAGTTTGTCTGCACCCCCACAAGGGGGGGTCAGATGTCTTGGACCTAGTGCTCACCAACATGGGAGGTCACTGCACTACCCCTTGTGTATTGCCCTCCCTGGTAAGGTTTGACTGTAAATCAGTTTTATTTGAAGCAAAGTACGATCCTGACACCCCCACAAGAGGCAAAAAACTAAAAAATTTCTCCAAAGCTAACTTTTACCTACTAAGCGATGGCATAAAAAGCTTCAAAGCCCCTGCCATCATAGACATCAATGTCTGCTATGCAGAGGAATACACAACTGCCCTATACAGCCACTTAAACAAATGCATTGAGTCAGCTGTAACAAACAGGAACAAAAACAGGTCTTCCTGAAAAAATAAGCCACCCTGGTGGACTGTAAATATAAATTAGTAATACAAAAAATTAAATAAACTGATATCTACAGTAAGAACAGGGGGAACAAACTCAACAAAGGAAGAATAGTTCATAGAGGCCTTCAAAATCCTTAAACAACCTGAGAATACCCCAGCACTAAAAAACTTAATGACTCCATACTCCAATCTAAGCTGCCTTCGCTCAGCAAACAGACTCCTTGTTCAAACAACTAAATCTCTCAACCTAGGTGGTGACGCGCTATTTGCCAACACCACTGGTAAAATATGGAACTCTCTCCCAAATAACATCACACTTGCAACTTCTCTAAGTCAATTCAAAAATAGTCTAAAACTCCACTTCAAGTCACACTGGCTATGTCCTTGCTCAAACCCAGACTAGCTCTGTGCCATTAACTAAAACATAAACAACTAGCTAAGATGATAAGTACTTTGTATACTGTGATAAAGAAATGTGTATCCTGTCTAACTCTATGTCATTATACTGCCTACCGTCCTTGCTAATATGTTATTAATGTTACATTTGTAGTAATCTCAGAAATAGTAATGGCAGTCTTGTACTTGTATGTAAATAGCCTATGTTTTTGTTAAGTTCTTTCAGCTCATTTACTGTACCTAATTATTAATGTAACTCTGTTGGAGCTTTTCTCCCTGGGCCTCCGCTGAAAAAGGACATGTATCCAGTCGGACCATCCAGGTTAACAAATGTAAAATAAATAAATAATAAAATAAAATAATACCCCCACAGCTTGAACAAGCACATCAGATATCTTATTCTGTCCTCTAAAGCTAACTATGAGTCTAAATTAGCATCCCTAGCTAAAGACAACCACAGGGCATTATTTAGCTACATCCGAAACCTAAAGGGGAATGCCCAACTGTGTGCCAAACATAGTGGATGGTACCACTCACACTGAACCTAAAGAAATTGCTAATCTGTTAGTTGGCAGATTTGGCAATAACTTTACCCCCCCCCCCCACCATCCCCACCTGTCATACCTCAAAGCATTCCTGACACCAGTCCTGTACTGAGTATCTCCAAAGAGCATGTCATACAAGCACTCTCCAATGCCAAACGTACAACCTCTATGGGACCAGATAACATCCCAGTCTGCTTACTAAACAGTCTAAAACAAGACCTAGTAGATCCAATTGACACACACTTTAGCCATAGCCTGAAAACAGGCCTTGTCCTGGCAGAGTGGAAAACAGCAATAGCAATCCCCTTACACAAAGGGGGTCCATCAACTGACCCTTGGATCTATTAACCCAAAAGTCTAAATAGTCTTCTCTGCAAGAACATGGAAAGACTCATCATGGACCATATGCACAAGGACATAGGCAACCTTCAAACTCTCCACCCAACTCAGATTAGCTTTGTCAAGGGCAAATCTTGCTTATTAAAACTGGTGGACATCTTTGAGAATGTCACCAAAGCCCTGGATGAGGGCAAAATAGTATATATTGCATATCTTGATTTGTTGAAGGCTTTTGACACAACCCCCCCATTCAGACATCATAGAGAAGCTCTCCCAGCCGGGAATAAACTCATGTATTAAAAGATGGTTAGAAAACTCTGTTACCAACATAATGCACACTGTCAAAGTTTGGGAGACCACCTCCATCTGTAGACCAGTTACAAGTGAGGTACTTCAGGGATATGTGCTCGGCCCTCTACTGTTTGGAATATATTTCTCCGAAGTTCAGGCTAAAGTAGATAGCCTGTGGCTTACAAGGTTTGCAGATGACTGTAAACTGGGTGCAGTCACAGGGTCACAAAAGATGTTAAAATGTTGTAAAAAGGGCTGATGTTGACAAATGACTGGTGCCAAACATATGGACTAAAACTTAATACAAAAAAAAATGCCTCATTATCCCCTTTGGCAAGGAAGTAGCCCCTGCAAATTATGATATAGATAGCACCCCACCAAGCTTAAACTCAGTGGTGTGGGACTTTGGAACACAGGTTGATAGCAAGCTAAACTTCGATCACCATATGTCCATAGTGGTAAGAAATGCATTCTACATTGCGTACCTCATAAATAAGGGCATTGCATCCAAAACCAGGGAGGTTACAATTCCACTGTTCTTGACCCTTATCAGACCACTAATTGAGTACAATGCTCCCTTTTGTATGTACATCACCAGACACCCGCAGTAACTGGAGAGACCACAGAGGTTTCTTACCAAGAGAATCCAAGGACTCCAAAACATGACACAGATGGATAGACTAAAAGCCCTGTCACTGTACTCTGTATCATACAGGGTGATGACAGGCGACCTGTGCCTGTCCTACAACACAGTCTTGGACCTAGACCTACTGAAATTGCTGCATGCCCAAAAATCAAATGGGACAAGAATAACTCGCTCCATGGATCTCAACCTAGCCTGTGACATTAGCTGAAGAGACAGATATGTCTCCCAGTGATTACCACTCCTCTGGAATAAACTCCCACTCCATGAGAAGAAAAGGTCCTCAATGACCCTCTTCAAGCACAACCTTGACAACTGGATGGGTGACTGTAAATTTACTCCGGGAGTGGCATCAATGTCCCTCATGGACAAGGGTAGTTGGTACTGATCACAGAATCGCTCTGCTAACTGCTAACAATGACTAGCTAAATATGGTCAATAATGATACTCAGGTTTTTTTTGCCTGTCTAGACTTTCAATAACTATCAGTAACTCTCCCCTAGACTAAGTTGAAAAGCTTTCCCTTAAAATGTCAATGCACCTCATATGAACTTGTCTATATTCTCCTCCTTTTTAGTTTTTCCTTTCTTGTCTCATCTTCAGTACATCTTCAAGATTATCTCTACTAAACATACTGTATGAACAACCATCATATGTTATTACCTGCTATACTTTTAATTGTATGTCTAAACCACTATGCTTATGTAAATATCTTGTGCAATCATATGTTATTGTCTGCTGTAATTTTATAACTGAATGTGTAAATATCTTATGTATTGTATGTTAGCAATTGTTCTGGAGCTTTTCTCCCCGAGCTTCAGCTGAAAATGGACAGCTCTGTCCAGTCGGACCTCCAGTAAATGTAAAATAAATAAATAAAATTGTAAAGGCCATATGGCCATTAGCCTGTTAATATCCTGTGAACCTATGACAGCTGTTTTCTCCCTGTGGATCTTGAGACTCAGCAGCCCGGTTGTACGTGTGGTTAGGAGCCAGTGAATTTTGAAGTCTGACTGGCTGTTACATGCTGGCAGAATGTAATGCAAATAGCTGTAGGCTACTGCAGCAGTGAAGAATTTGAACATATGCTACTGTGGTAAGTGTAACTTACACAACTGTACTTTTTGCTCCATGAATTTACATCAGGTAAATGCTTTACTGCATATATGTGCAGTTTATAACAGGAGGTGCATGTCTTTATGTAGTAAATAAGTCATAATTTTCTGAATGCCTCTGCAAGGCAGGGAGGGAGTGTTAAATTTTACTGCATGCTTTTGCACTGCGTATCAGGAAAGTTTGTGTTTTACTGAATTTTTCTGCACAGGACAGTGCTTGCCTTTGCAAAGTATCAGGAAAATAACTTTTTAGTGGTTGTTTCAGCAAAGTACCATAGGAAAATATGTTTTACTCTATATCTCTGCACAGTACATTAGGAAATACTGTGCTTTACTGCATATATCTGCACAGTAGATCAGGAAATTACTTTTTTACTGTTTGTGCATAGTATGTCATGAAAATTGTTATGCTGTATATCTTGTACGTTATATCAACGGAGATTATGGTTATAGTTTACTCTATTTCATTAAACATTACAATTGTATAGGGTGTGTTTGACTCAACATCTGTGTATAGTACATGAGGAAATATTTCACTTTACTCTGGATAGTGCATTAGGAAAGTTTATACTTAAATGCATATCTCCACAGTTCACCAGTGTATGTTATGTTTTACTGAATCTCTGGCTGTGGTCAGGGCATTACAGAATATATATATTTTTTTTTTGCTTTCAGTGTCTGCTACATGCAGGCAAGGGAGCTGATCACTGTTTCTTGCAGTGCTGCAGAGGTTATATCTTTAACTAAGATTTTTTTTTTTATTTGTTTTTGAACTCTCAGATATAAATTTACTGACCTTTATTCACTAACAGTAAAGAAATAAGTATGATTTCTGATGAAGTTAGAGAATTCATAAGGAAACATGAAATCTAGGATTAGGTGTATGTGTTTAAGGTTGTGTCCGATTGCTAGTGGATTGTCAGTTTCTGAAACTTTCATTAACTATGGATGCTTCTTACAGTCTGCATTGCTATTGTTGTTTGTAATAGTA
Organism: Protopterus annectens; assembly: GCF_019279795.1. Taxonomy (NCBI): domain Eukaryota; kingdom Metazoa; phylum Chordata; order Ceratodontiformes; family Protopteridae; genus Protopterus; species Protopterus annectens. The sequence continues at coordinate 268,981,424 of NC_056747.1, read as the reverse complement.
GGGGCTCCTGAGTGTTGATGGACCCTTTCTTCAATGCCGGTAGCAATGCTGCAGTTAGCATATAACATATCTCAAAATTTTGTTGAAATTCAACTGTTGACCAGCTGTTGCTTTGATCAGGCATGCTCTTTCCACTTAAGTAGTTGAATTAAAGCACCCCTGCCCACATCACTAATCCATGCTGACCCTAACCCTGCCCCAACCCTAACCTGATATATTACAAATGCAGTTTCCATAACACTACCACTATTCAGACAAATGTGGACCGTCTGTAGTGGTAGGATTTTGAACTTAGCAGTAGGAGAAGGAAATGTTTTGTTTCCGTCTTCAATAAATTTTGATTTACTTTTCTATTTTTATTTATTTATTAATTTACTTTGTTTTGGGTTTAAGAAATGCATTTGCTTTTCAGGGTTTTGTTGTGGAAGCATGTACATATGTATACATACAAACACACACACACACATGTATGTATGTATGTGTGTGTATATATATATATATATATATATATATATATATCTATATATATATATATATATATATATATATATACATATATATATATATATATATATATATATATATATATATATACACATCTCCCTATGTATTTTGAGAGAGAGAAAATACCAGAAATAATTTCACTCTGACATTGTAAATTTAGTAATTAAAAACCCATGAATGAGTTCTATTGCCCGAGTGGGAATGTTTCTGGTAATTTCTCTGTTACATGTTATATTTATGTAACACTTTCTAGCTTGAACTTACAAAAAACAATTTGCATATGAATGAAAACATTTAAGATATGTGACTTTTAGATTTCTTTGTTAATAAAACAATCTATATGTATTTTCAAGTAAAATATTTCTCATATTGTTGGCTACTGTATACTTAACTTGCAATGCAGTACCATTTTGAAGATATTCACAGCTGTGGATAATGTTATGCAAAACAACTTCTCATGAACACAGTAGTAGTTGCTTAAAAGTAATTTACATTTGTTTGTCAAGAAATTTGTCATGTGGTGGCAGTATCATTTTCTTTTCAAAAGGAAATGACTCTTACAAGAGAACCAGCACTCATTTTTAGTATTTACGTTGGGTAGCTTCAGCACTCACAGTATCCTACATTTAGGTTTGCAAAATGAGCTTGGCAAAAGCTGTGTGTTTAAGCTTGTGTCCATGTATCAAAACAATGTCTCTGAATGGAGATCTCATAAATATTTTCATCACTGGAATGCTATGATATGCCACAAAACAACTTAACATATCCACCACTAACTCATCAAACCATTGCATTTGTCATTTTAATGATGTCATGATATCAGGGAGTAGAGCTAGTTTATTTTGTTGTAGTTATACAATATCACCAAACATGCTAATTTTGGTTGCAGCTGTAAAGGGTAGCTACAGCAGCAGAATGCATGACACTAACAACACTGCATATACAGAAGATAAATGTAACACTGTATTTCTTGGTGTACTATGCTGAGTCACAAAGTAGTCTGCCCTGCACCTAACTTCACAGACTGCTCTTTGTGCATTGCTCACATTCCATAGACAACATACATTTGGCAAACCATTTCTTTGAAAATCGTATTTCGCTGGTTTACTATCAAAATGTAGAATGAAGGTTCAGCGAACCCGGGAATGTCAATAGTCATTAGGCTCCCGTGTTGCCGACCTTCATTACTACGAGTGTTGACTACAGAGAATGCCATTGTGCATTCGCACATATGTAGTAGACAATTCGAGTATGGATCGGGCTACAGTGGGGATTGGGAAATGACCCTTTTCCCCACCGTAGGCTTTCCCACCTGCAAAAAGGTTACGTGATGTGATTTGCAGTATTGAACTGCAAAAGGAATGCCGAAAGTGCGAATGTGAACTTTTTGCTACATGCACTTCAACATTCTTAACTCATTAGTATGCAGGAACTGAGTTTGTGAATTCGAGTAACTTTTTTGTGTGTCATTTGAAAACTTGATAGTAAACCTATTTCAGTATATTGTCTTAAGCTTAGCTCTTGCTACACTTTGCAGTTAGGCAGAAAGGTCTGTGAATCAGGTCACGTTCCTTTATTTAACCATGGCATTATCTTTGTATACAGCTCGCCCCTCCAGCAGAGCAACTGTTTTCTTACCAAGACTACTCTTACTGTGAGTCAGTAACAAAACATGCTTAACAGCATTCCTGAAAACAAAGTTAATAGCATCTACACTGTTCACATGCTCTTTCTCAGACTTGATAGGCAATTTTAGCAGCACTGCTAACACATATCTACAGCCTCTGTCTTACAACCTAAATCATTCTAAATGTATTTAAGCATGTCACCGTAATAACTCTTCCCAAGGCATCCGACCTAAGATCAGTTCAAAAATATCACTCCACTGCCAATCAGGACCCTGTATACAAAGTACTACGGAAACGTATACACAATCAAATCATTCAAAGCATACAGTTTATTTCTCAATACAGCATCCTTTCAGACAGGCATCGTGGCTTCACATCAAAGTGTAGTGCCATTATGTCCATTTGCTTGTAGATTTCATAGATTGCAAAGGTATTCCAACACCACCAAGTCTTATGACCATTCGTACCTAGCCAATATACTCCATCATGACACACCTCCTTTCACCAGGAGGGCCATTCCAATCAATCCCAGAGCAAATCTGTGGTACCCATCTAGTCAACTAGGTTATGTTACAAGGAAGATAGCGAGTTACATTGTTAAACATGCAGGGAAAGTTTATTTCAGAGGCATGGAAGATGATGGGTTACAAACCTATCCATCCACCAAGTTTTATTAATCTGACAGTGAAGATTTTAACTCCCTGGTTGTAGTACTGGTAAACATATTGGACTTGCACAGATACAGGAAGTGCAGGACAACTGAGTATCTAAAGACACTGTAAATGAGACAGAGATCACCCTTCAAAAGTGTACAACACATGACGAAAAGGGGTAGAGGTTCTTGTCTCTCTTGTTAGCTAAGGGACTTTAGGCCTGTGATCTTTATGGTTAGGAACCTTTGGTCTTTCTAATAGTGTGATGTGTTTAGTGAAATACATCCTGATTCCCGAAAGGGATGTTGCATTTGATATTTGGTGTGGTCAGTGAAGTCATTACCTCTTTAGACTCTGATAATTTTCCTCTGGCAATTAGCTATACTAATTAAAATAATTTTCTGACAACTATTTTCACACAATGGTCAAAAGAGAAGACATTATAAGCCCAAATCCCTAGGTCTCTAGCTACATTTTCATATTGCAGTGGTATGTCATCTATACAATATGATTTGAAGAGCAGTTGTCTACCAAAAGTGATGATACTACACTTTTTGCCATCTAATATAAGTCCATTTTTAGTACATCGAGAGTGCACCAAGGAGAGTTTATTCTGGAGGATTTAGGTATTATAAGGTGACTTAACAACACTACCCAGTTTGCAGTTTACAAACTTGTTTTAGCCTCTGATCTGAAATGTAAATGTTAAAAAGGAGTGGTCCCAGCCAAGCACTAAGGGACACAGCTGGTCACTTTCATACTTTTCGATGAATCACCTGCAGCTAGCATGGTGTGTTTCTGTCTTTCATTAAGTTTGGTATGTACCTTACTGCATATGATTCTATTTGTAAAGCATTTAGCTTCTGTTTGATGCATGGAGAATGGTATTGAAAGCCTCGGACAGATTAAGATATACCATGTGTACTGCTTAGCCACTGTCTAAAACCTCCATAGCCCTTTTGAAGAAATTTACCAGATTCAGTGGACAAGATCTGTCCCTTATAAGCCCAAAGATTCTTGATATCTTGATAGTTTTCTATGAATTTGCAAATAAGGCTTGAAAGGCTAATAGGTTTGTGATCGGCAAACCTCAAAAAATGCAAATTCTCTGATGTAGTTTATACATGGTTCAAACATTATTTTCTCAAAAGAACCTTTGCATATCAACCATCAAGCCAAAATTACTACCCTCTTTCAGTTAGACTGATGTAGCACAAGGCTCAGCACTAAGCCTCTTTTTATTCTGTTTGTTTTTAAATTATTTCACTTGGGATCTTTCCTGACATAATTGTAAAGTATCCTAATGATGTAGTCATTTTGAAATGTCTGCACTACTTAAAAACAAAGTTCTTTGTTACAAAATGATTGATGTCTGACGTCTCTAGAACTGGCTACACCATAGCAAACTATTCCTTAACAATAAAAAAAAATCTGTGGCCGTTGTCTTTAGCACCAGTAAGAGACTCACTTCCTCTGTGACGATTACTGTACTAGACCTAAATCACCAGCTACTGTCAGCAGTCATACTACAAGATACCTGGTTCCAATTCTTGATTGACCATTATCAGTTCAATATCATAATTAATAGCAATCTGTTAAAATCTTTTCCCAGCTTCGGTTAGTATGCAAAGTATTATTTATTATTTATTTTACATTTGTTGACCGGGCTAGTCTAGCTGGATACATATCCGCAGTAGAGAGAGGCCGGGGAGAAAAAAATTCAGTCGTTAAAACATATAAATGAATATGATTAAGCAAAAAATATTTAACAATTTTCAACAAAGATTTCAAAACAGGTACAAGAGAGGCAGAGCAATAACATTTCAGAAACTTATTAGTCTTACATTATAGGAATAAAAAAATTTTTAAATGTACAATGTCTAGTTCTATTAGTCTCTATTAGTAACATGTAACAAAAAAACAAAAAAAAAAGTAGCTTAGCTTCTTATTGAGAATACAAGGCAGACCATTGCTGTCAGTGTGCTTTTAGCTCAGTTTGAATATTCATGCCCCATCATTCCCCTACAGCCTTGACACAACTTACATGTGCTATAAAAGTAAGAAAACAAAACTCTCAGGTTTTCTCAGGTTTATTCACCTCAGCTTCACTATGACCATCACTGTTAGGCAATAAAGAAATCTGTCTTCCCGAGGAAAGAGGGAAGAGACACATTTCCTCTCAATTCTTTAACATACAAATTCAAAAATTACCATAATTGCCCAATCCTTAAAACATTTTTGCACTTTAAGAACACTGCATGTACCCTCAGGTGCCCTGATTCCAATCTACTACCCTTGCCCGCCCTGTATACGTGCAATAGCAGAGAAATGTTTTCCAAAACTAGCAGCATTAAACAGTAGTAAAACAGACATAAATAACTCTGTCATTGGTAAGAGACTGACTCAGAGAAGTAAAGTTTATCTACATCTGTGATGCAAAAATAACTTTTAACAGTAGTTTATAAAATGTTCTTCCTGTTCTAACTTACTGTTTTGGGGTGATAGACTGGACTCAAAAGGTAATGGATCGGTTGGACTGGAAAACAAGAATAATGCTTCACACGTATCAAATGATATGTGAAAATCAGTGTATACCAAGATTACATATTCCTCATTCTGAAGGAGGTATGACTGCATACATGTCTGCTGACCACCAGATCCAAACATAGTGAAAGTCTTAAAACACGAGGAGAACAAGTCTAAGACAGCTTCCCTCCTTAGTTTAGCAAAGCATACAAGGTTTCAAGCAGGAATGCAAATCAAACCCGTAGCAAACAGAGATCAAGCAGTGACTGAATGTGCAAAAAAAAACAAAAGAATGAATATAAGGAGAAGGATTCAATGAGACGGAAAGGAATGTGGAAAAAGGCATACATATAGTTGTAAGTACAGAAAACTCCTGGAACAGCCTCATGTCAATCAGGAACTGAATGGGAAATGGTTATGGAAAGGTGAATTTAAACCAAAAGATGAAAGGCTAATATTTGGCCCAGAACAGTGGACTTACGTACATGATGCTTTACAAGGTCCGTTGAACGTGGGAGAAAGACAAATGCAGGTTCTGTAAAACACAACTGGAAACAGTTGCACATCTTGTTGCTGGGTGTGATACACTAATTGCAGAGGGCCTGTATATTGAAAGGCATAATAACGTGGCAAAACTGTTGTACTGGGGATTATGCAAACATAACAATACAATACTGAAGTAGCTGAGAAGTATTAGAAATGTGAGCCACAAAGCATTCTAGAGAATAATGAATGATCACCCCTTACCAAGAGTTCTAAAAATAGATGCGAGAAAAACAGATTTAGTAGTCCATGAAAAAGAAGAAAAAATAGCATTAATCATTGAAATTGCTGCACCAAGTGATTTCAGAGTCTTACATACAGAAAGACACAAAGTCATAAAATACCAGGATTTGTAGGCAGAAACAGGGGCAATGTGAAAGAAGGACACACAATCAGTTCCAATAGTAGTAGGAGCGACGGATCTTATAAACAAAATTTAAAGTCATATTTAGATATGCTACTGATACATGTAATTCTGTATGAATTGCAGAAGGAGTTAATTCTGGGCACATTATGGGTGCTGCGAAGAGCAGTTTTGGGTAACATCAGTGACAATATTGATTTCATGAACTTTTATCATACTTTGACTTACAAATAGATGCCCTATGCTGACCATCTAAAAAAACTTCAGCTATACCTTGTCGCATATCGTCTACTCAGAGGTAATCTCTGCTTAACATACAAGGCCATGTCAAACCCAGAGCTGTTGGACATGCTACACTTAAAGAAATCCCAATTCCTCAGAGCCACATGCTCCACGGATCTAAACCTTGTCATTACAATGAACAAAACATGCTGGAGGGATAGGTTTCTGACCCAGAGACTCCCCAGACTCTGGAATAGACTACCCATACATGTCAAGCAGAGCGCCTCTTTGGCCCTCTTCAAAAGAAACCTTGAAGATTGAATGGGAGATAGGAAATTCACCCCAGGGATCAAGTCAGCTAGACAAGGGTCCAGGGAAGTAAATATTGTGGGAAGAAATAGCCAGGAAATTGTTATGGTTAGGCTTGTATAGGCCCTAGGGCTGATAGTCTAGTACCAACCTATGAATGAATTGGGCTCCATTCCTGTCATGGTATTTGAAACCCAAAATACCTCGAGAAATTGAACCAAGAGTAATACAGATATAAGTAACTCCAATTGTCATTGGTAAGAGACCAACACAAAGAAATAAAATTTATCTCCATCTGTGATGCAAAAGTACATTTTAACAGCACACCTTTTTCATACAATGTCTTTATATTAATACACCCCTATATTTTGTCCCTTTAGTGCTGTTAAAAATTTTTACATGCTTAAATCCAAACATCTGAGTTATTCTTCTTTAACAGCTTTTTCTTCATTTGCTGCTGTGTGAATGCACAACTGGATAACACAGGCACGTATGTGCCAGAGTTTTCACTGTGATATCAACAAACACTACAAATTTTCCATTTATATATTTCAGCCTGAAGACAACTGTCAATATCAGAAACATCACTGTGCAGGAACTGTAGCACAGTCAGGTTCCAGTCACCCATTATATCTTGACCTAACAATAAAATATGAATTTGGTATGAAGAGCATTTCTTTGTTACTGAAGTATAACCTCTTGTGCCTTTAGACATTGAAAAACGTGGTTGCATATTCAAATGGCTTATAAAGTTCTGAGCCAACTCTGCCCCTTTATGGCTATCAAACAATACATTAATAAATACTGAATAAGCACAGAAAATATTATTTTATCATTCCTCTTTCCCTACAGCTGCAGACTGCTGTCTGTATTATATCAGACTACATAATATGAGTGCTTTCAGCAGCAACTCTTTTTTTCCCTTATAGCAACAGACAATGTTATTTTTTCCGAAGGTTAAATATTTTCCCAAACATAAACATTGACTCCTATGATCTCATAGAATTTCGACCTGTTCTCAGTAGTTTCCTAAGTATATCTAGGGTGCTACAGAAACTTGTCCAGCAGACGCACCAGTTTGCAATTCAAGACCTTAAAGACACCTAAATTTGTCAAGCTCTTTCTTCAGGAATGTGCATCAAAGTAATTAGGCCTGGAGTTTTACCCCTTCATCCAGTTACTTACATTGTCTCTCTTATTTATTACAGTTTTTCTTTTCGAGGTACAGCCTTTTTTCCCGACTCTTAAGTTTCATAGTGTTAATGGTATATTTCTGTGCTGTGCATTTTTAACAGTAGTGTGACAGTGGTGAGGTCTGCGGTGGGAGCGACGGATGCTTTTAAGGTGGAGGTGGGATTATATCAAGGATCAGCTCTGAGCCCTTTCTTATTTGTAATGGTGATGGACAGGTTGACATAAGAGATCAGACAGGAGTCTCCGTGGACTATGATGTCATCAGATGACATTGTGATCTGTAGTGAGAGTAGGGAACAGGTGTAGGAGACCCTGGAGAGGTGGAGATATGCTCTAAAGAGAAGAGGAATGAAGGTCAGCAGGACTAAGACAGAATATATGTGTGTGAATGAGAGGGAGGATAGAGGAATGGTGAGGATGCAGGGAGTGGAGGTGGCGAAGGTGAATGAGTTTAAGTACTTGGGATCAACAGTTCAGAGTAATGGTGAGTGCGGAAGAGAGGTGAAGAAGAGAGTACAGGCAGGATGAAGTGGGTGGAGAAGAGTGTCAGGAGTGATTTCTGACAGACGAGTACCAGTAAGAGTGAAAGTGAAGGTCTACAAGAGGGTAGTGAGACCAGCTATGTTATACGGATTGGAGACAGTGGCATTGACAAAAAAGCAGGAGTCAGAGCTTGACGTGGCAGAGTTGAAGATGTTAAGATTTGCACTGGATGTGATGAGGATGGACAGGATTAGGAATAAGTATATTAGAGGGTCAACCCAGGTTGGAGGGTTTGGAGACAAAGCCAGAGAGGCAAGATTACATTGGTTTGGACATGTGCTGAGGAGGGATGCAGAGTATATTGGGAAAAAGATGCTAAGGATGAAGCTGCCAGGTAACAGAAAAAGAGGAAGGCCTAAGATAAGGTTTATGGATGTGGTGAGAGAGGACATGCAGGTGGTTGGTGTGACAGAGCAAGATGCAGAGGACAGGAGGAAATGGAAACAGTTGATCTGCTGTGGCGAACCCTAATGGGAGCAGCTGAAAGAAGAAGAAGAAGAAGGTTTCAGTACACCAAAAGCCTGGATTTGCTTCTCTCTTTCTTTCTCTCTCTCTCTCTCTCTCTCTATCTCTCTGTCTGTTTTAGGCATAAATGCTAAGTCATAATTTAGAATTAAAATGTAAGATGAAGGGTATAAAAGCATAGATGATAGGGTAAAGGGAAAATGAGTAAGTCAGTAGTGAGGGAGAAAACTTGATGAAGAAGGTACAGTAGCCAGAAGTAAAAGAAACAATGTAAGTTTGACTGGATTAAGGGTTAAAACTCCAGGCCTAACTATGACAGATAAAACAAATAGTAGCTACAGGGAGTAGTATCAAAAGGGTGGCAGTATACGAGTGGATATATTCAAGTAAGGTGATATATCAAGCATAAGTAAGAGAGGATGACGGTTGTCATAGTTCATCCCGGTGTCAATGACTTGAGGTGTACCTCCCTGGATTATATGAAGAGAGACATGATAGAGCACTCAGACTGTGTGCCAAAGGCAGGTATGAGCTTAGCACTGAATAACATTCTATGATGATCATCGTGTTACCCTGCTGCAGTCATCACACTTGGGTTATCCTGTTGTCAGGCGGTCCCGCAGTCGGCCGGAATTCCAAGATCTTGGTCCGGCATTGGTTGCTGTCACCTCTTCCCTGACGTCAGTGTGCCAGGGGTATATATAATGCAACCGACGCCATTTTCTTCAGTCTTTCTTGCCGCACGGTGCCCGAAGCAGAAGCAGTTTGCAAGTGCCGGTCGGCCGACTCCTGAGATTTTCAAATTCGAATTTCAGACCGAAGTCTTCTATAAAGCTAAGTACCCCATTGGGGAAACTTTTCTTGCCTCAGACCGATGTCAGGAAAAAGTTAACAATTGTATTTCTTGTGGGAAGCAAATACCTCATAAGGATTTTCATTCTTATTGCATACCTTGCCTAGGCCCAGACCACGACGTCACTACTTGTCAGTTTTGTGCTAGGTTTAATAAGCGTACTATTAAAAGATGCTTTGATTTCGCACGACACTACTTCGGTAGGAAATTTAACTACACCATGCTGTTGGAGCAACTGACTACCGCCGTTCACAAAAAACGCAAGGATAAGGACAGACAGCCCAGGCCTAAGCCAGATTCCGAGGCCTCGGCTGAGCCGGTCTCCGGTTCTCTGGTCCTCAGTGAGGCTCCGACGCAGCCCCTGACTACTGCAGATCTGGAACCCGAGACCGCTACGGAATTTTTGGCGGAATGCACCAGGCCAACACAGCCATTTAGTTCAGGCCCTTCCGATGACATTGCTACAAAGGACGTCGGTGCTACAGAAACGCCATCGGTTTCTGAAGGCGTTTTCAGACCGACGACCCTCACCATTAAAATGTTTTCTAAGGCGAAGACTCCTACTAAATCTAAAAGGACTGCACTTCAGTCTCCTGTTCAAGGCCCCATGCCTAAGAAACAGATGCTCAAAATGGCTGAAGATTTGATTTCTTTAATCAGGGGTTCCCAGCCCCCTCCTGACAAAAGGCCTAGACAAGAGGAAGATTATGCATCCTCTGAACAAGTGTCCATTTCTACAGACTCCTCTGAGGACCAAGATTACTCCTTCTCTCCTTATGAAGATTCTGATGCTGAGGACTCTATTCCCTCAGCTTCTCCTCCTAAAGACTACTCCTTTGGGGAAACTTTACACACTATGAGGGAACATTTTCACTGGGAAGGTCAGGACTACTCTGACTCGAAGAAAAGGCTCAGAGAGGTTCTTTTACTCCCCCAACACAGACCACTTGCCATCCCACCAGTTTTGGACATTGTGGATGATGTTTACTTAGAATCCAGTTTCAACCCAGACTCTCTACCTCCTGCTCCGGCTAAGCCTGACAGATACTATAGAGTGCCTGATTCCCACAAATTTCTTTACAAAAGCCCTGTAGCTGATCCAGAGACTATCTCCCAGGGTCCCAAGGAGGCTAAGGCTTTTATGGCTAAAAACCCAGTACCTTCTGAGAGGGATTCCAGAGCACTAGACAGGTGGGGGAAAAAGGTTTACACCTCAGCCACACTAGCTATGAGGGCACTGAATTGCCAGTTTCACATGCTTAAGTATCAGCAATTCCTAATCTCTCAGTTAAAGCAAAGAATAACCACTCTCCCTCAACAATCTGAATTGTAAGAAGTACAGGATCTGTTGCACGCCACTGAGCAGGTGGGCAAACATACCTTACAATGTGGGTTTGATTCTCTGGAGGCCTCCTGCAGAGCAGCTGTCACTGGGTCTGTTATACGTAGGCATGCTTGGTTAAAGAAACAAACTCTGCCTGATCATGTTAAAGCAAAACTACTAGATGCTCCCTTACAGCAGGATGTTCTTTTTGGAGTTAAAGCAGAAGAAGTTTTAAAGAAAATGGAGGATAAGGCAAAATCTATGCAGACAGTCAAAGATTTCCTACAGGTACAACCCCCTCGCTTCAGCAGAAACTGGCCAACAAAAAATTGGTCCTTTCCAGCTTCTGACAGACCACAGAGGGGTAAATACAGACACCCAAGGGGCAGAGGACAACCACAAGCCCAGTATAAACCTTGGCAATGGGGCACTACAACACAGAAGGGAGGAGAAGACAGGTCCCAATCCACCAGAAGGCAAACTCAATGACTTGCACCTCATCTGGCCAAGCAATACTCTCTTGGCAGCCCCCTTGGGGGGAAAACTAGCACTTTTTGCAGACAACTGGCACATTGTCACAAAGGACAAATGGGTCCTAGACATAATTTTACGAGGATACAGACTCCACTTTCACACCTTGCCAATGAAAAGAGGAATGCCAAACCTGCCACAAAATCAATGGGCAGAGGCACAAAAGCAAATTACAGCTCTCATGGACATGAGAGCCATTCAACTGGTACCTACTTGAGAGCAAGGCCAAGGATTTTACTCAAGACTCTTTCTAGTGCCAAGAAAGGACAATGCCTGGAGACCAATTCTGGACCTTTCAATTCTAAACACTTACTTACAAGTACCCAAATTCAAGATGCTAACACTACAGCAGCTACTTCCTATGTCGGGCAAGGAAGCATGGCTAGTAACGTTGGACCTCAAGGAGGCATACCTGCATGTCCCTATCAGACAAAGTTGCAGAAGATACCTCCATTTCATTGCAGGTTCAACCCATTACCAATTCTCTGCACTGCCCTTTGGCTTATCTACTGTGCCCAGAGTCTTCACAAAATGCCTGGCACCAGTAATTGCATACTGCAGACAAAGAGGAATTCAAATATATCCATACCTGGACGACTGCCTTATCCAAGCAGAAAGCTAAGACATTCTCTTACATCATCTGGCCTTTGTAAAGCATCTACTAAACTGCCTGGGGTACACAGTAAACGAAAAGAAGTCAAAACTAGTACCCTCACAAAAAATTACATTCCTGGGTGCCAGCTTGACTACAATGGCCCAGAAGGCTTATCTTACGCCAGACAAGCAACTACAACTGACTCAGTATTTCAAGACACTGGCAACAAAGACCCAATTAACTGCAAGAAAAATTCTAAAGGCCTTGGGCTTCATGGCATCTTGCATACTAATAATACCATTTGCAAAGCTGCATATGAGGAAATTACAGTGGTACCTAAAAAGCGTATGGTCTCAACACAGCCACAGCTTGGACACAATGATATCTCTCATTCCCTGCCTACAACAGGAATTTCTGTGGTGGTCACAGGCATGTCACCTCAACAAGAGTCAGCCTTTCACCTTGCCCCCAGCCAGGCAAACTATGACAACAGAGGCTTCAGATTACGCCTGGGGGGCACACATGGCAGGGCAATGCGATCAAAGAAATCTGTACATAAATCAAAAAGAGATGCTAGCTGTACAGAAAGCTCTGACAGCCTTCAAGGATCTATTACATCCAGGACAACTGGCAATAAAGATGGACAACACCACAGTAATGTGGTACATAAACAAACAAGAGGGTACACATTCCTACCCTCTATGCAGGCAAGCAATGATCTTATGGAACACAGCTCTGGCTTACCAAGTTCAGTTACAATCTCAATTCCTGCCAGGACAGAAGAACACATTGGCAGACAACCTCAGCAGAAACATCAAGGATCCCCACGAGTGGAAACTAGATCCACAAATATTTGCAATGATAACTCAAAAATGGGGCCTTCCAGACATAGACCTGTTTGCCAGTCCTCAAAACTTTCAACTAACAAAATTTTGTACAAGGACATTTCACCATCAAGCTTGGAAAGTGGGCGCACTCTCTTTCAGTTGGAAAAACCTGACAGTATATGCCTTCCCTCCATTGCCTCTCCTCACAAAGGTTCTTCTGAAAGTCAAAATGGAGAGACCACGACTGATTCTCATAGCCGCAGACTGGCCACGCCAGCACTGGTACTCACTATTGAGAAATATGGCCCACAGCCCACCACGGATATTGCCTCAAATCCCCCATTTGCTCTCACAACAAAACAATCAGATTCTACACAGCCAGCTCAAAACTTTAAATCTGGCTGCATGGCAAATCTACTAAACATCCAACCAGCTCCTCTTTCCCAAGCAGTTCTGGATGTTATTCTGGAAGCCAGGAGACCAAGCACCAGGAAGGCTTATTCGGACAAATGGAAAAGGTTTTGTGCCTGGAACCAAGCTTAAGGCCAAGACACAATTCAGCCTCACATGCCTCACATTCTACAGTACTTAGCTGAGATGTTGCACAAAGGACTTTCTTTTTCCTCCATTAAAATCCATGCTTCAGCTATTTCAGCTCACTACAACATTGATCCACCTTTATTTTCACATCCTCTTCTAAGGCAGTTCCTCAGAGGGGCAAAAAACATTAGACCACCCAGGAGAGCTCCTACACCAACATGGGTCCTCAATTTTGTTATGGAAAAACTAACGCTACCTCCCTTTGAACCAGCTTTCTCTGCAGATCTTCAGTTCCTACCATGGAAGACTGCCCTGCTGCTAGCAATAACTTCAGCTAGAAGAGTCTCAGAGCTACAGGCAGTAATGGCAGTGGAACCTTTCCTCATTTTTCATCAAGACAAACTAATCCTTCCTTTATGCCTAAGGTGGTTTCCAGTGTGGCTTTAAATCAAACCATCCACTTACCCACCTTCTTCCCAAATCCACAAAACAAAGATGAGAGACTCCTGCATTCCTTGGACATTCACAGGCAACTTCGTTACTACTTGGACAAAACTAAGGCTTTCAGAAAATCTGACCAGCTCTTTGTATCCTATGCTACAGCTTCTCAAGGGAAGGCTATATCAAAACAAACCATTTCTCAATTGATAGGTCATTGCATACGTTTCTGCTATACCCATCATGGGAAACCAGTCCCTGCTACCATTAGGTCCCACTCTACCAGGGCAACAGCTACTTCTACAGCGTTTCTCAGGGGGGTTCCAACCAAGGAGATTTTAGAAGCTGCAACTTGGAGTTCAGTACACACCTTTACCAGACACTATCACTTACCTCTTTACTCTAAGACCAGGGCGGGCTTCACCACTGCAGTTCTGCAGGGCCTTATAGCCTCCATTAACCCTCTCTGATACCTCCCCCCTTCCTTAGCTTTGGGATTCAACCCAAGTGTGATGACTGCAGCAGGGTAACATGATGAACATAGTACAGTTTTGTACCTACCATAAATGTAGATGTTCGAGTGTTCACCCTGCTGCAGTCCAGGTTACCCTCCCTCCATCCCCTCTGATCTACTGGCTAAATCTCTTCAATACCTTACTGATGTATTTGCTTATAGCTGAAGGGATTTTGTGTTTGTGCAGAGGTTACTCTATTTGGTACTAATTTCTGACAACCTTTTTGGGGGCACCTGACATCTGGGGCAAGAAAAACTGAAGAAAATGGCATTGGTTGCATTATATATACCCCTGGAGCACTGACGTCAGGGAAGAGGCAACAGCAACCAACGCCGGACCAAGACTTTGGAATTCCGGCTGATTGCGGGACCGCCTGACAACAGGATAACCCAAGTGTGATGACTGCAGCAGGGTGAACACTCGAACATCTACATTTATGGTAGGTACAAAACTGTACTTTCTCCAAGGATGATGCCAAGATATGAGCAAAAAATAAGACTGCAATAATTAGCTTAGTTTTTTAGTGTTATTCAAAGGGGTTCCAATACTTGCCAAGCCAGGAGGACACGATCAACAGAGCGTGCTTCTTCACAAGGGATGGCACTATTGCCCACCATATAGTACATTTTGTAGGCAATGCCAACCTGATAAACCAAACAAGCAAAGGGAAATATGAAAGAGTTACTGATCAATGTCAGCAGCCTGAACAAGAAACTCTACTCCTACAAGACCTTCTTACCCTGGAAGGCACTGCATCTGTGTAGTGCCTGAGACATGGTTTAAGACAGTGGAAGCACTCTGGCTGTGCAGGGCTATAATGCCTTTCACACATTTAGACCAGCTACTGTGCAAGAGGGAAAAAGGTGGAGGTGTATCTATCTGCAGCCACAAGTGATTTACGGCAAGGCTGGTAAAGCAACAGGATGCAGCAGAACTTCTTTGTCTCTAAATAACCATCAAAAAGGTCCTGTACCATATAGTGGCTAGCTATAGCTCTCCCTCTATGAAAAAAGAAAGCCAAAATGCCTACCAAGAATAACTTAAATCACTCAGTATTAAACCCAGTACCATTTTCTTAGGTGACCTATACTATCTGGCTATAGACTGGGAAACATACACCACCACTAGTGCACAAGCACAGAAATTCCTGGACTTTGTCATTACAAATGCCCTGGAACAATTAGTCAGAGTACCCACTAGTGATAATAACATCTTGGATCTTGTCCTTACTAATATGGGAGCATCTTGTACCATCCCTTACTACTCTTCATCGCTTGTTAGGGCTGACCATAAAGCAGTTTCCTTCAAAATAAAGCTAAAAGATGAGATCCCTTCCACCCAAGGTACCTATAGAAATTTCTTTAAGACAAACTACCTACTCCTACGCAATACATTGTAAGCTTCAAATCCTTTCCAAACCTAGTTAACTCCACTGAATATGGATAAATGTACATCACTACACTATACCAGCATGTAAACAGCTGCACAGATAAAGTTGTATCCTACAGGAGCAGGTGCAGGGCAGACCCCAGAAACAAACCCACATGGTGGAACCATAATATTAACAAGCTTTATAGTAAAAGGAAAAGAATTATGGCTAAAAATAAGAAGAGTAACCCCAAGAATGTTAAAGAACTTGTCACTGCAATAAACAAACAATTCAGGAGCTTAATAAAATCCACCAAAGCCAAGTTTGAGGCTAAAATAGCTACCCATGCCAAAGACAATCACAAGGCATTTTTTTAGTTATGTTCATAATCTCAAAATCACAGTGCAGCAATGTGCTGAACTGATTGTGAATGATGTTACATACATTGAGGCTGATGATATAGCTAACCTGCTGGCCAATTAATTTAGCTCTAAATTTACCTGTCTCTTCCCTTTGTCTGTCCCTCAATATATACCGGAAACTGGCTCACCTCCAGCTATCACACAAGACCAAGTCCTAAAAGTGCTATCAAAAGCTAAAACTACTGCATTGATGGATCCTGACAATATCCCTGGGTGTATCTTAAAAAGCATGAAAGCCAGGGTACATTTTTGGCTAGGCTTATATAGGCCCTAGTGCCAATAACCTAGTACCTACCTATGAACCTATGAAGCATGATTTAGCCACACCATTAACAACACTGCTCAATCTCAGGCTCCATATTGGTTTTGTACCAAGCAAATGGAAAACAACTACAGTTATTCCCCTGCATAAGGGAGGACCTTCCACAGACCCAGGGAGTTACAGATCCGTAAGTCTGACAAGCCTCATATGCAAAGCCATGGAATGACTTATCATGGAATTAATCATTTAGGACATAGGGAACCTCCAAACACTAGACTCATTTCGGTTTGGATTTATCAAGGGAAGGTCATCCTTACTCAACCTGGTGGATTTTTTTGAAAAGGTCACTAAAACAATGGATGAAGGCAAAATGGTACACACTGCATACCTTGACCTGGCCAAAGCTTTTGATATAATTCCCCACTCAGGCATAGTAGAAAAGCTAAATAAAACTGTGAATAAAGCCCATGTCACCAACTGAATTGTCAACTGGTTCACAGATAGGACACAGATGATCAAAACAGGGGATGTTACCTCCACAAAAAGACCAGTCACCAGTGGAGTCCTCCAGGGTTCTGTGCTGGGACCTGTTCTGTTTGGCATTTGCTTTTCTGTAGTAAAAGCCAATACCAAATGTCTCTGACTGACTAAGTTTACAAATGACGGTAAGTTAGGATCAGTCATTGAATCCCCAAATGAACAGCCTGCAGCAAGGTTTGTCTCAAATAAATAACTTGTATCAAAATCATGTTTTGAAACTAAATGGCAAAAATACATTATTGTATCCTTTGAGAAGTCATCCACCCCAGGGAACTACCACATTGACAATATGCCACTGAGAGTTGACCCAGTTGTTCAGGATTTGGGAATTTATGTGAACAATGACCTAACCGTTGACTGATGGGTGTCCATTGTTGTAAGAAAGTCCTTCTATATTGCACAGCTTATAAACAAAGGGATTGTGTCTAGATCTAAGGGATGTCAGTGTCCCCTTTTACTCAGCCCTCATTAGAACACTCATTGAATATAATGCCCCCTTTGACATGTATCTGTCCAGCCACATGCAACAACAGGAACACCTACAGAGATACCTTACTAACAGGATGTAAAGCCTAAAAAACATGTCCTACATGGACCGACTCAAACCCCTGTCACTATTCTCTATATCCTAGAGACAGTCTGTGTATGGTATACAAGGCATCGTCTGACCCATTACTGATGGATTTATTGCACATCAGGAAGACAAATGGCATCAAAAACACTCAGTCTAGGGATCTAAACCTCTTCTGCAGCATCAACAGAATGGTTTGTATGGACACTTATATTTCACAAAGGATACGGCTGGTGTGAAACAGACTCCACATTCACATACACAGTTCACCCCTGTCAATTTTCAGTTTCAACTTAGATATATGCATGGGAAACAGAAAATTTACCCCAGGACTGCCCCCCCCCCCCGTACTACTAATGGACAGAGGCAGCTCCTAAACATTTTATCCCATGAATGGGTCCCCTCAAATTATTTATGGTATGATCCCAGTTATTCTCAGGAGAGGTAATATATAATTAATGACCATGGGGTGGGTAAGGCCAATCTATAACCAAATGGAATAGGTTATTTCCAGCACAAAAAAAAGTAAATTGGCTTGGCTTAAAATGGCCTGCAAGGGTACCTAGCCTAGCACTTAACCTATGAACCTATAAGGAGAATAGTGGTAAGGAACAAAGGCTGAGAAAACTAATACAGTGTAAAGGTAGTGAGTAAAATTGGCTGAGAGTATAAAAGCTGTACTGCAACATATTAGTGATTGAATAACTCAATATGAATAGAGGAAAACAGTTTTTGTACTTACTTTCCTCACTTGCTTAGAGGAAAAACAGCTCTTGTACTCACTTTCCTCACTTGTCTAGAGGAAAATAGTTTTTGATTCAGGAATGTCCAAGGGTCAGCTCCCAGTGTTCTCTCCTGTCTATCTGATGAATCTGGGCATCTTGGGGCAATGTAGCAATTGCCTCATGTACACAGACAACCCTCTCCTCCTACCACCCAACACTACAACCTGTGAGAGATGCACTTATCTAGCCAAACTGGAGGTAAAGCTGTCTCCAAACAAGACTGAACTTGACAGTCAAGAGGAGAAGGTAAACACTTGCTCCACACCACACTCATCACATAGTCCCACTAAACCTACACCACCAAAATCCACACATAGAAACACAAACTCATTTGCGGAGGCTCTCAGTAATAATCTGCTCAAGCAACAGAGACCTCCAAAGCAGAAAAGCAAGCAACTTCTACCCCCCCCCAACACAACCCAAATGACACATAGGCCACAGACTCAGTGTGCCACTCAACCACAGACCATGAGGCAAAACAACATACTCAACACACTAGTCATAGGTGACTCTATAGTCAGGCACACTGATGTCCTACTCACCAGGCTAAACAAGGAGAAGGTTACTGTCAGTTGCCTGTCGGATGCCAGGATCCACCACATAACCCACCCACTCAGGTCACTCCACAACAAGTACAAATATAACTCTGTCATTGTCCATGTTGGTGTGAATGACCTGAGACGTACTTCCCTGGACTACATGAAAAGAGACATGGAAGAGCTCTCCAATCTTGTAGCCCAGGCAGATATGACCCTAGCCCTGAGTAGCATCCTGCCATCGCCCAGAATGATGCCGCAGTACAAGGACAAAATGATTTACTTTGCCAACTGGCTAAGCTTCTGGTGTCATTCTAAGGGGATCCTGTATCTGTCTGCCTGGGACAATATGGTCAACAGACCATGATGCTTTGCAAGAGATGGCCTGCACCTGTCACCGCTGGGATTCCTATAGTGCCTTTTTTAGGCAAGGTTCAAATGGCAAATTCACCACCATAACAGGAACAGGCAAGCAAAAACAGGGTAATGCTACTCAGTGCTAGAAGTCTAAATCTCAAAATGCACTCCCTCAAGGCACTCCTTAAAATGGAAAACATCAGTATCTGTGCAGTGACTGAGACCTGGTTCAAGGCTGCAGAGAGCACCCCTGCATTACCAGGCTATAACTCAAACCACACTTTTCAGCCATCTAAGCTGGGCTGGAACACCAAAGACAGAGGTGTGTCCATATTCATTAAGGATATCCACACCTCCAGACTAGTTGCTCAGCATAATGCATCCGAGGTTATCCAGGTGCAACTAATTCTGGGCAAAACTGCAATCCATATTGTAGCTTGCTACAGATTCCCCACCATGCCCCAGGATTCCCACTCCTTTTTCTTGATATACTGGAAAATATTAGGGTTAAACCAAACACCCTAATAATGGGCAATTTCAACTACCCCACCATTAAGTGGGAAAACTACTCCTGTACCAACTCCTTTGCTCAACGTTTTCTGGAATTCATAAATTCCAATGCCCTGGATCAACTTATCCACACCCCCACCAAGGGCAACAATATCCTAGACCTAGTCATTACTAACATGAGTGACAGGTGTTCCAAACCTGAAGTCGACTTCTCGTTAGTCAGATCCGAACATAAGCTAATCACCCTAGATATCCACATCCCGCCCCCACCCCCCAGCCCCATTAAGGAAACCATGGTAAAAAATTTCTCCAAAGCCAACTTCATGCTTCTTAACACAGAAGTGGCAAACTTCATGACACCCATACAGATGGACAATACAGTTACGACTGCTGAATCCTACACAAATGCACTCTATAAGCACTTACACAAGTGCATGGATCATGCTATCCCAAACAGAACCAAGACGCTACCCTCCAAAAAAAGGAAGCCAATCTGGTGGTACCCTGCCATAAACAAACTCTACAACAGAAGGAAGAAACTGTTGCAAAAGAGAGTAAAATTCCATGAGTGGAGGAGCTCCCTGGTCAGCCTCAGTAACAAGCTGAGATCCTTAAAAAATCCTCCAAAACTAGCTACGAAAACAAAATCGCCACTCATTCTAGAGACAACCACAAAGCATTCTATAGCTATGTCAAAAACTTCAATGGCAACACTCAGATCTGCTCTGAGTTACACCACAACAGCACGAAAATTACAGAACCAACTGATATTGCAAACATCCTCGCAGACAGGTTCAGTGCTAACTTTAACCCCCTCTCACCCCCTAAAGGGCCCATATCTATACAGGAAGAATGCACAGTCCTTGTAATCACAACTACGCAGGTAAAAGCTGCATGCCCTAAAGCCAAAAACACAGCATCCATGGGACCGAACAACATCCCAGACTGCATTTTACACAAACTTCAGAATGAACTGGCTCCCCCCCTAAGCACCATGTTCAGTCAAAGCCTCAGATCAGGCTTTATGCCCACTGAGTGGTGCACAGCAACATTTATCCCACTCCACAAAGGGGGAGCCACCACTGATCCCGGGACCTATCACCCTATTAGCCTGACGAGCTTGGTCTGTAAGACCATGGAATGTATCATAATGGAACTCATAAACAAAGACATTGGTAACCTCCAAACTCTGGACCCCACCCTGTTCAAGTTTGTGAAAGGCAGATCATGGCTCCTCAACCTGATTGACTTCTTTGAGGCAGTCGCCAAAGCCGTAGACGAGGGTAAGGTGATTCACACAGCCTATCTTGACCTTGCCAAGGCTTTCAACACCATCCCCCATTCTGGAATTATAGATAAATTCACTAAGCTAGGTATAAATCCCTACATCACAAGATGGGTTGCCAACTGGCTCACTGACAGAACCCATACTGTAAAATCTGACTTCAAAACAGTGACAAGTGCAGTACCACAGGGTTCAGTCCTGGGACCTCTCCTGTTTGGTATCTACTTCTCTGAAGTACAGGCTAACACAGAAGGCCTTTGGCTAATGAAGTTCACAGATAACTGCAAACTAGGAGCCATAGTCGAGTCCCAAAATGATGTGGACATCCTACAGAAGGGCCTCACTGAGACAGATGCCTGGTGTCAGAGCCATGGCCTCAAGCTGAATGCCAAAAGGTGCATTGTCATCCCCTTTGGTAAAAACTCTGTACCCATGAACTACCCCAAGGCGGCAGTCTACTTAACGCCAAATGTGTGGTAAGAGACCTTGGACCCATAATCACATTGACACAGTAGTCAGGAAATCCTTCTATATGGCACACATCATCACAAAAGGTTTCTCATCCAGGAAAAAAGAGGTCATTGTTCCCCTCTACTCGACATTCATTAGACCTATTATACAGTACAATGTCCCTTTTGAAATGTACCTCACAAGACATCTGCAGCAACTGGAAAAGCCACAGGAGTACCACACAAAGAGGATTACTGGCCTCAAGCAAATGCCCTGTACTGACAGTCTCAAAAAAACTCCAGCTTTAATCCGTAGCATATCGCCTACTCCGAGGTGATCTCTGTCTAACATATAAAGCTATGTCAAACCCAGAGCTGTTGGACATGCTACACCTAAAGAAATCCCAATCCCTCCAAGCTACATGTTCTAGGGACCTAAACCTTGCCATCACAATAAGCAGGACATGCTGGAGGGATAGATTCCTGTCCCAGAGACTTCCCATACTCTGGAACAAGCTACCCATCTATGTCAAGCAAAGTTCCTCATTAGCACTCTTCAAGGAAAAATCTTGATGAGTGGATGGGAAATAGGAAATACACCCCAGGGATCACTTCTTTGGCTCTGCTCGACAGGGGCACAGGAAAATAACTTTCTTGGGTGAAATAAGCCAGGGAACCTTGTTGGCTAGGCTTACTTAGGCCCTAGGGCTGATAGCCTAGTACCTACCTATGAACCTATGAATGTCTTGTCTTCCCTGAAAACAGTACACAAGCCAAGTGACATTAACATAGTCAACAAAACATGAATAAACCAATAACTTGGGTAGGAATTGAAGAATGGAATCAAAAGTGGGAAAGTAAGTTATCTAGGTTTCCAATGTAGGCATATTGTGAAGAGCTACCTCAAGGTGGAGTCAAGGATGCTTTTAAACTCAGACAAGTCTGCATATTCCATTTTATTTAATTGTGTAACCCAGGAAGTGACTGAATTTATCCAGGTAAGAAAAAAAAGATATTCATATTTTACTCGGGTGTAGCTAAGTACTGCAGTACATTATTAGTGAATAAGGATAATTTTGCTTTTGCCTATATTGTACTCCATTATACTAGATTGTTGTATTGCTGTGACCAGTGGCTGTAGGAATAGACTACAATGGTTGGTGACAGGGGTCATGTTCCTCATGTTAATTTGAAGGATATTGAAAGACCAATATGACTCTTCACCAAGCATATAGTACTGCCATCAAGTAATTAAATTCAATCAAGAATTCAATGGCTTCAGAAATAATAATAATTATTATTATACTAAAAGTATATGTAGTACAAATTCTGCTTTCATTCAGTCCTTCCAAGGCTATTACAGATGTCAAACACCAGGCTTGCTCTACTTTACAGAGCACAAAGACAACTCTGTGTTCATACTCTTATCCACATATAACAAAAATAGGTGGGTGTCCCCATCCAGTGTCCCTATCCTCCCTGACCAGGGAGACCCCCCCACTCACCACTAATCACTGCAGTAAACTAGAGGATTCAGTAAACATGAATTATGTCCTCACACTCACAGTATAGCGTACAGCAGACTAATGTGGGAACCACATAACTCATAACATGAATTATGTCCTCACAATCATAGTACAGCATACAGCAAACTAATGTAGGGGGCCACATCACTCGTATAACCAAGCATTATTATATTAAATGACAACAGCAGAATATGAAAGCATATATAGTCTTGTTTCATAAAGACACTGTAAGAAAGAGATCAGACCTTAGTCTCATCTTGAGGCTCAACATTAGCTCAGATTTTCTGAAATCACCTTTCTGCTAAAACTGCCTTCTACTTTTGATGCATTTTTTTCTTAAAAATGAGAGATTCCTCTTGCCCAGTGGAGCGCCTAGACTGCTTTGGCTGTCTTGTGGCACTGGACCATCATTCTCCACCACAGTTTCTGCACTGGACTGACATTTGCTTCCTTGACTTCATATTCATGCACAGCTTGGATAAACATCATGTCTTCCCCCATGGAAGAAATGTTAAAAAAAGCCAGATATATCAAGCCAAATTTAATTTTATTTGCTGTAGATTCACACAAGTACCACAAGTAGACCTCATTTTCATTAGGTCTGAATCTAAAAGTAATTTTTGAAAAATATCTTCTCTTACTTTTTGACTTTGCCATGTTTCACTGGTAAAGAAAGAAAAAAATTGTCCTTTCAATAGCAAGTCTCTAATTACAATAATATATGCTTTTCAAAATACTTTTGTGAATTGACATATGTATATTCTTCTATAGTCCTGCGGATGGAGTATATTTCTGAAATGGAGATATTTAAAGAATGCTTAAATTGAGGAAGAAGAGTTCCTGAGGTCAATGAAAGGCTGAATATGTTTGTCAGTAGTTGTGCTATGGCTTGAGCTGCCATCCTTATAAATACTAGGTAGATGCTACTGCAGAAGGCAAAGCTTCATAAAACTTTCTCGGTTCATTGTTAATGTTCTTCCTTTGTGTAAGACACCATTTATCTGAGTTGTTATTTAGCACTCGTATACTGTGCTTTTATTTGCCTTTCATTATATAACAAGAATTTCTCTGGACAACATCCCTGAGTCCATATTCTTAAAGCTGTCTGGTTTTCATAAAGCTTCAATGTGTCTAGTATCAGTTTATCGAGTATCTGTCAGACCTTCCTATACTGGGCCACTGATTTCTTGCCCTTTTACCTTGCAACCTTATACTTCCCAGGTACTGTGCTAGCCTGGCCCTTCATGCCTCCACTTTCCTTATCTAAGCTAACCATAACTAATCCCTTGGCTTTCTTGCATTCAGTCACCAGTACTGACCACAACAGGAAAGATACAGCAGATTAAGGTGCAAACAAAAGTGCATGCTTACTCTATCAAGGCCCTAGCATCTGCATCACTAATGGAGTGGACTGCATGCCTGGTGATGACTATGAAACTATAAATCAGTAGTTTTGCAGTGGTTGACATGAGATAATCAGATTGCCAAAACAACAATTCATAATCACAGATCTCTGCACCTTACCCCCCCCCCCCTGCATAAATCCATATAAGCTTCCGTCATGGCATCTATTACCATTAAAAATAACAAAAAGAGAATATGTGTGATCGTGAAGTGGGTCCAACAAAATGACTGATGCTACAGTAGGGAAGTGTAGTACCTAAAGACAAATGTTAAATGAGGGAAAATTATTTTAAAATGTTTCATAATGGCAACTATGTATGATGATGTGATGTTAACTGTAATTATTGTTTTATAAATTCTATGTATTAACAGCAAGGGTAATTAATGCCATCAAAAACAAAGTGTCCTCCAGATTTATAAAGTTCCTTTTAATACCACAAGATTTAGTTATTTTCCATTTATTGCACCATAAAGCAAACAAACACTGAACAATTACAGATGATAGTTTTAAATGGAGTAACACAGTAATTTCTGAGTTTGCTTTTAAGATATAGCACTCCCCTTCTGGTTTTGTCAGAGAAAGCAGAAGCAAGCTTATTTATTGTTTCTTCATTCTGATAACTTAACAGTACCACCATGTGCTTTATCAGGGATGCCCAGGATAATGACCCTCCCTCAGCAATGCAGGTATACAGTAAACACAGTGCAGCAAAAATTAAGTATTAAGCAGTACAGATATGAGGAAGAATTCATCTCTTCCACATTCCAGTCCTCTGTGTCACAGAAGGCAAGAAGGGTAATACACTTCAGACGAGAACATGCAGGACACCGTTTAACTGTGTTGTAATGTAGATATGCATCATCATGCTTAAATGTCAGCTGACTCAACAAGAGTAAAACTGCATTGGTATTTTAAGGCACGCAGTCACAAAAATTATAATAACTATGTAATTCAGTATATATAAATTTATGCAGTATGACCCACATGTACTACCCCTACTCTAAAAACCATTACATCACCAAATCCGGCCAAATCTCTTTGCATAGGTCTTTCCTGTCAGCATGTAAACATTTTTATGTGATCCACATGTACCTTTATTGAAGCTCATCTTCTGAATATCACATCTGAGATTTGGTACGTTGCCAATATTGCCTGTTTTGAACTACTGTACTCAGCTATTTAGTCAGTGTAGTTTTTATTTAATCAATAAATCTATCAAATAATTCAAAAAGATTTTATTATTTGCTAGCAGAAACTGTTTTTTGTATTGCACTAAAGAGAGATCAGGATCAGTTGATTGCACCCCCTCAACACTCTATGCCTGGGGCAGGATTCTTACTTTCTTCACTATAGCTACTGCATCAGGCCTCTTTACCATCATTCAGAACGCTGATGATTCTACACTGATTTTCTCAGCACCTTCCTTAAATGAGCATTACTCAATTATTCAAGCATCATACTCTTCTACTGAGCATGGGCTGTGGCAGTCTAATCTAATATTCAGTGCCAAAAAGACTAAGGCTATGCCCTTCCTGGCCAAAATCTCATCTCCTGATCCATTTGATTTTGTTGTACTATCCTCAGATACATAGCCTTAATTGACAATAATCATCAAGTTGACCTACGTATCAGTAACACCATTAAAAACATATCAAAATATAGTGGCTTTCTACAAAGCCAAATATTATTTGACTGAACATTCTAGAAAATCATCTGCCACTGCCAAACTGTTTACTAGTCTATTTTATGCAGCTTCAGTACTCATCAGTCTACAGCAAAATTTCCTACTGTCTTCCCCATTTATGGGACTGTAGTCAAGCAACTGATTTGGATGGAGTTTCCCCAATTACCTCAAATATGCCCAACTAAAATTTACCCATTTTTTTTGTCTACCAGCACTCAAAATGTTGAGGCTTAGCACCACTACTCAACTGGTACACTCCCAACAGAGAGCTACATTCCCAAGACAAGTTCCTTGCACACATGGAGGTGCTCTCTACCCTACTAATGTGACCAAACTCTGGAGTCTGACTCCTCTTTCTCTCAGATAAATTGATAACTCTTCCAATTTTAAAAAGCACCTGCTCACTCACTTTCTCAGAATGTGGTATGGCAGTGTTCTACCACATCTGGTTAGTCTTTCTACAACAAGATCCTTCACCCACATTTCTGTAAAACTCTACTACAGGGCTCTCTTTAAGCACAACATCTAACTCCTGTGGTATATATTGCATATGTTGTGAATATCCTTCCCGGTCTATGTATCATATTAATACTAATGGATCTTTTTTCACCTCTGCGTAGTTGAATTGGTTTTACTTTGTATAGCCTTATATATCCTGTTCTATAGAGACTGGCAGTGTTTATATTGCCATGTGCTATAAACTACTTTTAGAATGCCTGTGCTTTAAAATATTTTCTGGAAAGTCTGATACTTTTTGACTGTAAATTGTTTTGGAGCTTTTCTCCTCAGGGTTCTCCTGAAAAGGGGTATTACAAAGCCCAGTGACTTTCCCAGAATAGTAGTGCAAATAAATAAGTAAATAAATAAACAAACCCCAGCTTTGAGCATCGGTAGGAAAATGAAAAGGATGGGTTAAGTTAAAGTGGAGAAACTGCTATATTGCAGGCCACTCTATGGTAGCTAGTTTAAAGCATCATACTGATGAAAGATCAGTATAATGTT
The DNA here is from genome assembly GCF_019279795.1 of Protopterus annectens. Classification (NCBI taxonomy): domain Eukaryota; kingdom Metazoa; phylum Chordata; order Ceratodontiformes; family Protopteridae; genus Protopterus; species Protopterus annectens. The sequence goes on along the minus strand of NC_056747.1, from coordinate 268,954,147 downwards.
AATCTTAATGCATGCTTACTATATGTTATAGTTATTTTTCAGTAAACATATAGTATACAAAGAATCGTATCACAAGATGGTTGCATTTCATACAGAAAGTGTAGGCAGGTCTAGAAAATAAGTTGAAATGTTATCCTTATACTGCAGAGGTGTTATCTAGGGCTCCAAAAACAGAAGAATGAGTGAAGGGGCTATCACCACAGGTGTACAATGTCAGGTAGCATTTAGTTTGTGATTACCAATGTTACTAAATTGCTCAATGTGTTGTGTAGTACTACAGCGGCAATCAAAAGTGAATGCCTTTAATGAATTTTATGTAGCAAATGTAGCATGCCACTCATTATGCTTGTAGCAGCAGTTTACTACATTTTAAAGAAAGGAAAAGAAAGGATCTTTCTTTTGCACTTATGGAGAACGTCATAAAGATATATAGATATATATATATATATATATATATATATATATATATATATATATATATATATATATATATATATATATATATATATATATATATATATATATATATATACATATATATATATATATATACATATATAGATGCATACACACACACACACACACACACACACACACACACACACACACACACATATATATATATATATATATATATATATATATATATATATATATATGTAGGTTTACTATCAAAATGATGAATATAGATTCGGCGAATACGGAATGTAGAATACTAGTTGGCTGACTCCCGTGTTGCCGAATCTACATGCTTTCAAGTATTCGGTTTAGTGAATGCACTGTGCATTCGTACATGTATGGTCAACCTTAGGACTGGAAATTGTGGTACAGTGCGGAATAAGAAATTTACCCTGTTCCTCACTGTAGTGCAATCTCTGAGTTGGAATATATAATTTGCAGGGGGGGTGTGGAGGGTGCAAGGGGCCTTGCCCCTGCAAAAACATGCAGTTTAGTGTTGTGCAGTATGTACTTACTGCTGAAAAGTATAACTTCTGTTGTTATTCTCAAAGGTGCAGGGGAAGGAGTATGTTAAATAATGCCAAATTTGAATATTCAGCATTACATTCCACTTACTGACTTTATTCCTCTGCAGTTTTTGGAATTCGTTCTGTCATTCGCGATTTTGATTGCACCTGGCACTACATGAGCAAGCCACAGCATTGTCTAAAAGCATCTTATTTTTTTCATAAAGCAAGTTGTTTGCAAGACAGATCTAGTAATGGTAGAACCATAACTTAACAGTTTAATGGGAATGTTGCCTTTTCGTTGATGCTTGTGTTTCGTGTATTCATTTTTAAATGCAAGGGTATCGCATACTACTATGTTCCTAATGTTGTAAGTAGTGACAGCACTCCTTTGTTTTTACATACTTTATTTCATGGTGTTACACTGGACTCCCAGGGCCTCTCCTCTTTTGGTGTAGAATTATGTTAGCTAGCATTTATATACAGTGTGTTTATACTTAATTATACTGTATTAAAAGAAACAGCAAACTGTATTTCAGTGGCATACTGATAATTGTTGTTACTTCATACTTCACTGAGCCTTGATTTGAAGAATACATTCTGTGAGGATTCAGGATCCCACTGAGGAGATGGAAGGCCAAGTGATCAAACAAAGCCAATCATGAGGAAATGCTGCGTTACCCACAGCCAGACGTAAATAAATTACTGTTGTGCAATGACAGTGTTTACGGAAAAAAATGGCTTACCTTTTTTAAATATTGACATTGTATAAAAAATCTTTAATGCTCATTTGTGGCTGCTGCCTTGTATGGGGCATCTAAAGCATATGTTGAGTGTATGCTTTCACAGTATATAGCAGTTTCTGCTTGTTTTAAGGGAGGCCGGAGTATGTATGCATGGAACTGTTTCCTTGTACGCTCGGGGTATCCAGCCCATGAGTTTGTCCTCAAGTGCTCTTGCTGACCTGACATTTGTTCAACAACCTGTACATTAGCTGCATTTTTTTTTCATTTGTAATAAGTTTACTTTTTAACTTGAATTTGCACATCATTTAGTTCAGACATCTAAATTTTATGGATCGTATCTATCTCTATAACTATAGAGATAGATATATTATGTATTATATAAAATGCGGGTATCCCTGTAAGGAGACTTGTTAGAAAGAGGAACATTTTGCCAAGGTTAAAGGACTGCACATAGTATTTCACAAAAAAGACAAGTCCTATCCAAAAATTTTTTGCTGAGGGATAA